>NW_010208861.1:59524-68805 GCF_000695765.1 Mesitornis unicolor | reverse complement strand
GAAAGAGTTTCTGCTGCCCTCTTCCCTTTCTGATTAACACTAACAGAATCCAATCAGGGTTCTCATCTTTTCTTCCCTTCCCCTGCCCCTCTCAATTCCCTCTCCTCCACACTTTAATTTAGTATTATTTTGTTGTAAAGAGCCATGGCTTCTGGTCTGCAGACTTATGACCACAACTACGTATGACAGCTTGAGACAACCCAGACAGAGTCTGTCTTATGCCTTTAGCCAAACCTTAATGCATGTCCTGTAGTTCATCATGGATACAGAGAACTTGGAGGACTTAATAGCATTAGAAAAGGACAATGCTGATTTTCTCTGTCTGATTGCATTAATATTTTCTGCCAGTAACAGATTCAAGTGTTGGGAACACAGAAGTGTAGGAATGAGTTCAATAAAACAGAATTATTCTATGCTGCCTTAATACATTAGAATCACTGCTACCTACCATTTTTGTATTACCCAGGCTATGTGTTGACAAGACTTCTCCACAAAATGGATTAGTCAATTGTTTTCCTTCTAATTGTTTTCTTTCTGAACTGGAATTTCTTCCAGATTTCACCATTCTTCTGACTCTCTATGCTTCCAGCCATGTGATGCTGACTGATGTGTGTCTTTGGTAGTCTCACAGTTGATCTGTCTATAATCTGGTATCCTTCTAAGCTGACAGTTCTGTTTCTACTGTGACACTGTCTGTTTATTTAAGATGTTTCTGCACAACATCTGTCCCCTTATTTTTCCTTCAGCTTTTACTCCAAACTGTCTTAAGTGCTCATTTGTCACTTGGTTACAAACCGTGTTTTCATATGCATTGCAATAATTAGCGATGCATACAGGGGCATGAGCAGTCAAGTTGTGTCTGAAGAAAACATTTGTATGTGTTACTGACAATAAAATGTTATTTGGACAGCTCTCCAAATACTTACATGTGTGCTTAATTGCCACACAGATTTTATTTTTTCTGTCAGTTGACATCAGTGGAGCTGCTCAGGGCAATGAAGTCACATTGAGATTACAGGTTAGGAGCTGATGAAATAACAGGCTCCGTGGCTACGCAGAGGGATTCAGGCTCGAGCTTGGCACGGTCCACCCCTTCTCCTTGCCTGGAGTCCTACCAAAGAGTCAAGTTTGCCAATATCACAGTCTGGGTGAAACCACAGACTCAGACCACAGCAGAATTAATTCCTTGTCTTCACTAGGTATACATATCTTTACAATTATTTGGCAGACAGGATGGTATATGTTTTTCCTGGAACAGTTGCAATGGCTGGACCAATGAAAGATGACTTAAACACTTTTGACATCTATATAGGCTTGAACCCTCAGGAACAGCAGATGATGATGGTGACATGTCTGTGTAGCATCTGTGGGATGATCTTTTTAAAATGCATATTTTCATTATCTTCCTCTTCTGTGAGGGCTTCCAGGAATTAGTTTGAAGGACGGTGTACCAATTTAAGCATCTAAATGTTGTAATGTGATAGTTAACTGAAACTTAACTGTAAATGTTGGGTAGAACACAGAGGAGATTTGGTGAACTGTGTTCAAATCTCAATAAAACGAGGCATCTGTGTGATATTTTCAGTATAATATTTGCAAAGTCTATGTAGTGCTTATTACTCTGTGAGTGTCCCACTCACACAATTCAGTACACATTAATTTCTAGCTGGTTTAGAGCTTAAAATTTTTCTTAAATATCAGGATGTTTTGCTGACATAATGCTAATACTTTTAGGTGGAATTCTCATATTCTATTCATAATTTGAAAGTATAGAAGAAATACATCTAAATCATTGCAAAGAAAGCTATAACACCGCATCCTGCTGTCCTAGATGAATGCAAAACTTAATTTCCTATTTCTTCTCTTGTCTTGCAAGCACACCCTGTGTTGCTTTCCACTATAATATTTCATGTTCTCCTAAGGTCTCACAGATGCTTCAAACAGGGGAGGAAAGCATTCTCTGCTTGCATTTATGTTTCACATGTAGAATATATCTTCAAAACCCCTACATTTTAATTTTAGGTGAAAGGTGAGTATTATGTTTCTTTCAAAAGTGTGAAGGACCCATAACTCACAAGACCCTTAGGTGTGACTGAATTATGAAAGCCTTTCTCATGAGTGAAAGAACCATAATAACTCTTCAAGGGTGAGATATTCTATTTACCCCACAGGTATTCATCTCAGTCTACTTAAAACAACAACAAAAAGGAATATCTATTTAAATCCCAGAGTGTGTCTTTAAGGGGAAAGGGTAACAAATATGTGAGATTCATCCAAACATCTCTTCCTCCCTTTCTTTTTCTTTTAGCTTTCCCAAGCACCACGATGGCAGTAGTGGATTCACCACTGTCTACTCAAGTAACATAAGCCCGTTGAGATGAACCCCACCGACTGACATGAAAAAGAGGAGGTGTGTTTCTGAAATAAACATATCTTCTACCATATCTGTGTCTTGTACCAGTCACGAAAAGATGATGGTGATATTGGGCTACTTCCTGAGCTAGATTAGAAATTAGCTGTGTTGCCCTAGATAAATTTAGGACCACTGATACACTAAGAATTGCTTTGGTTTTGTCTTGATGTGATTATAATTTTGTTTGTTACAATAATATAGGTACATTCAATTATCTGTAGACCCAGAAAGATGCATATACCTGACTACACTGAAGATTTTAAATTATAATTTTTAATCTCATTGTACAAATGGGGAATGTAAAGAACACTTGGTTGACAGGTGGATTGGTGTCAGAGTCAGAAAGAAGTTCCAGGTCTCATGTGTCTTTACCCAGTACATCACCCCCCAGACCACACTTTCAGAGGACCTTAAAACTGAGTTTGATCCTTGTTAGTACTGAGCATTTTACATAACACAGAAAATGTCACTGTTTTGTTGACATTAGTGGAAGTTGCCTTTGCTCGGTAGTGGATGAAGCTGATCTTTAAATGAACATAACTTAGAAAGAAATGTTAAAAGAATCCAAAAAGATGAGGATGGGCAAACAAGTGATATATGAAGGCCATGAATTCTGTAATTGGAGTCTCAGCAGGGGTCTTAAGGTTTACAAGAGTTCTGCCATTCCTCAGAACATCATAAATCCCAAGGTGTTCTGCAGTTTTGAGAATCAGGCCGTTAAATGTGTATCTACAAGCTAACAGTACTTTCCCAGTACTAATCAATTTGACCTACGCTGCATGGTGAAGTCCCTTTCTAAAAGTGATCCCAATTCTGTGAAAAAAACCCTCATCTTAGTCCATTTTATCCAGCAATTTGTACATCAATGCAAAATTAATAGACTGTAAAACTCTCATACATATATGAGAGTATATATGAGGTATGCTTCTCATACCTGAATAGCTTTGATTTACATACAATTTGTAGTAGTGAAAAAAACCATAACAGAAGGCTGAGGAAAATGGTCCTCAGCTTTTCAAACACACAGTAATCTTTCAAGTCATATGCATTGTATGTACTCTGCAGTGCTCAGTTGCATGTATGTCCTGCTTGTAAGCCAACTTGTTGCTGAATGATGAGTTATAAAACTCCCAGAAAAGGTAACAAGCGTAACTAAATCATCTCTCTATTCTTAGTCTCGCTAAGGCTGTGTAATAGACATGATTTGTAACATTGTGTATAATCTGTGTGGATTAGGAAGAGGAATCTTCATAATTATATAGGCTGGCTGTTACTTAAATATTTACCAACATTAAACACCAAAGGGGCTGTGCAAATGATCCAGGGGATTCATATTGTTCTAAGCTAATATCCGTTGTACGATATTATGCAAATAGCGTAAACTTTATTTTCTTGCTTCTGCTCTGAGCAGTGTATCCCAAGGCAGCTATTCACTAAGTTGAAACAGATAAAGTTTTAATAATAAATAGTGATGATGAATAAGTCAGAAAGTTTGTGCAATGCTAATGTACTTGTTGGCCCCAGGGTAGTTTATTAGATAAACAAGTAACATTTTATAAGTTGCCTGCACATAAGTGGCTTTTGTTTTCCAGGAAATGTTTCTATGATAAATTATTTTGAAACGCTAGGTATTAACGAACAAATTGTATCCACTTTCAATTTGCCACAACTTTCCTGAGACTTAAGATTTAAACAGCAAAATTCTGCATTTGTTTTACTTTATCAAAATGACAGTAGCGCGAGAAATTAAACCTCGTTATGGGATGAGGGACAAACTCATTCTGCTCTTCAACGCAGAATCCTTAAGCCAAAAAATAGAGTTGCAGCTCTTTTCATTGGTATTCAGAGCATTGTCAAGACTTGGGATCGCAGGATCTAAAAGAGTATAAAAATTAGGTAAAGTAGTCCAAGGAACACAGGAGTCCCAGTATGCCCATATTATGCTTTTGGCCACTTGACAGTACTGACCCATGGAAGATCAGCTGAAAGGCATTTGTATAACTGGGAAAGAAGCGCTGCTAAATTAAAAAGGAATGAAGCATAAACAAGCTTATTTAACCAGCATGTTGTAATGAAAAGCCAGCCAAATGTATTAACGACTCTTTCTACTCTGTGCAGCATGTTCCTGATCCATATAGGGCTCTCTTTTTCTAAACCACATTTTGAGCATCTGCATTCTGGTTATGCTGAAAATCCCCTTGATGATACATCAAATCTTAATAAACATAAATCACCATCATTTGGATCTTTACTGGATTTTTTTAATGTAAATAACAAAACAATTTTATATCCTTGCGCAGAAAGAACAGATGGTGCACTGGTGAGAAGGGTCTCTCATTACATCTTCTCAGATTTTGCAGCCACAGTCTATAGCCTGTCTGGTTACTGCTGGACTGCTGTGAGTCAGTGATGGAAACATTCATGGCATGGGACACGGCTGCAAGGTTTTTGGAAAAAAACTGCGTTTCTCTCTGTATTTGCTGTCCTAGTTGACAGCATCAGACACAAATTCCCTTCATTTCTGCCATTGTTATGGCTGGATGGATTCTGAATTGCTGCAAAATTATCAGGAATAGGAATTCTACGAAAGGAGTCAGAAACACAAATGGCTGGGCATTGGGTTTAATGGTTCGAATTTTGCACTACAGGAGACAAGATTCCCATTTCTGCCTCTGCCCATTTCTTACCACTACTTAAGATAAGACATTTGAATGCTAGTGGGTTCAAATAGTTGTGGGGTATTTTTTAAGAAATATGTAGCAGAAATCACATTTTAACTTTAAAGAAAATCCTTTTAGCCTCATAGATTAAAAGTAACAGAAAAATCCTTCTTTTGGCTGTACATTAGCACACCTGTGCTCAAATTTATTTCAGAATCAGGTATAAAGATATGCAAAAAATAAGGGAGAAACATGGATTAACATGGAAACATGGAAACAGTACTTTTCATGGAATTAAAAACTGAATAATGAATTTGCACCACAACTAGCAGAAGAGTACACAAGAGATGGCTATTCATAACATCTGAACGGATAGAGTAACCTAAATCCTCACCTTGGAATTGTAACATTTTTTAAAAACGCTTGCAGATTTTAAGATATGGTTCTAATGCTTGATTTCTGGTTTGTGACCTTGACCCTCTTCTTGCTAAATCACCAGTAACACTGTGTGTATTGAATTCATCCAGCACTGCAGTTCCAGGGAACATGTTAGTTGGTTATGTCTAGCAAGGGATTGACTTATTCCTGAGTGAAACCATAATTCTCATGGTTATGAAGGTTATAATTTTACCAAGAATTAACACAATTATGTAAAGTAAATGCATGCTTATATATGCTTACGTGTCCAAGGCCAGTGTGCTTATAGACACAAGATGAAGATGACAAAGAACTGCGGGTTCCTTTTCACAGCACTCCTGTAACAGCTAATTAATTCCACTTCCTTCCTGCCAAAAACAAAGCTTCTTTTTTTAATATATAATATTTCAGTCTCTCAGTGACCTCAGTGGTAGGAGGCTGTTTAGACAAATTATCTGAGTGCCAGTTTGCACGAGGCTGCTGAACTCCACCCAGAAAAAAGGCAGTTTGCAATCTTCTTCAGAAGATTTGCTCAGCTCTCCAGTGAAAGCAGATAAGATTCGGGATTAGAATTCACATTGTTTTCACTAGTGAGATGCACTCCTGAAATTGCCGATAAAATGTCAGTTATGCTGTATTATGTGTAGTATATAAATTGAATCAATCCCATACATAATTGCTCCCTTCTTTCAAACCAAACGAAACGTGTACAACCCTCAACGCCCTGATGTGTGCCTTAAGGCTCTGTTTTAACAGCTTGCACGTAATTTGCATTTAGCAAGCATCAGCTATGACAATTTTTGCATTTGGAAATACCAGAAGACAAGTACACTGGAAAAAAGATTCAAGATAAATTAGCATATCTTACCAATGATACAGCAATAAAACCTGCATTATGTCACTAACCTACAAACAGTACAAAAATTTAAAGCCATTTTTCCAGTCGCTCTCAAGATAAATTCTTAACTTACTGGCCAAATTCTTGTTTCCTTGAGTTTGTTTATATATAGAAGCAGAGTCAGACTGGGTAACTGATTGGCTACCAAATTTCAATGCACAAACCAGCCATGGACCTAATTTACAATCTTTATAAATTTAATTAATACAGCTACCTTCATAGAGTCATTGCTGCAGTGAAAGATATTCTGCAGCTTTGACTTGAATCTCTTAAAATCGACTGCCTTCTCCAGACATGCCTGTAGACTCATGAAGTTCACATGCCAGTGTTTTGAAACAGAACCTACTGAAGAGGAGGAAAAAATTAGAAGTATTTGGTGACTATCAAAGTAACATAGTTTGAATTCTCACTTTGCTGCAGATTCTTTTTGTTATCCTGGCAAACTGGAGAGGAAGAGATGGGGTGCACCCTCAGAGATACTTAATTCATGCATCACCCAATTCTTGTTCTCCTGCCTAGAACAGTCCACAGGCAAAGAGGTGATGTTCATAACTCAGCTCTTTATTTCTTGCCTGGTAACTTATCCCTCTGCTCTTGCTTTTGAACTGTGATCCTCACTGAAGCTAGAAATTTAATTTTTGCATTTGCAAAATAAAAGGAAACAACCAAAATTCAGAGAAAGCCTGCAACCCCACAATAGTCAGTTACTTAGTGGCAAAAGACCTACTGAAGTTTTCACTGACTTTTTTTCTCTTAATTAATGTAAACATCAAATATAGGTCTATGTGTACTTTCAAAGAGTTCCTGCATGTTATCTATAGGATAACTTCTGCAGCTAAGCTTAATTGTGTTCTCTAGTTTGTACGATGCTGGTATTTGTGAGTGGCAGCAGCATCTCATGGTCTGTGTTATTCATTCAAACTGAGTAGTCACTTTGGCATTCAGTTCTGCATATAACGGTAAACAGGACAACTCCATTGGTTTCAGCATATACTGGGTGAAATATTGGTCATAAACCTTTTAAGGGTGTTTGATTACTGTTTCTTATCTTCTGATTATGCTGTTTCTTAAAAAAGACCATTTTTCCCTTGGGAAGTAGCGTGTAATATTCATCTTCCAATACTCATTCTTCTGCTGGCATGGGTTGTGTGAAAACAGAGGTCTCAGTACTTGTAAAGTGTTCTTGCGACAGCTCTAGCAAAGCCCAGAAGGCCTGGCAGTTAACTCGCTACCAATAGATCATCCACGAGTAGGTTAAGATAAAAATTAGTTCATTACAAAATTATCATGTCATGGTGAAAACAACATCCTTTTCTGCAGAATAAACTTACAGCGTATGTCTAATGCGGAAAATGCGGCCCACAGACAATCACTTGCAGAAATCTGTATTGCATATTAACCAGCCAGAACTGCCTCCTTCTGGGCTATGTGTAAATAAATGATCACAGTATTAGGCTTCAAACAAACTGACTTTAGAGAAGAGAAAATAAAGGCAGTGTAATGCTGACACATAAACCTTACAAAAGGCTCTTGGCTCAACTCAGATGCAGTCTTCTTACTGTTAAACCAAAGTAACTCAAAAAAAGTCTTAGTGGAGCACTGTTCCCTGGTGGCTACAGCAAAGCTCTTAGGGCTCTGTGAATAACTGATTTTTTTAAAATTTTTTCTGTTGTTGCTCAGCTGCCAAACTGAAGGAAAAATAAATTCATCTTGGATTGATCCTAAATAAAACTTTTTTTGTTACCATGGAATATTGAAAAAAAAAAAAAGTTTTGTTTCCACCCATGGACATTTGTTCAACACTATTTGGGTCCAGATTTTCAGTGCTTTGGTCTCTACTCTGACTCCAGAGCTGGCCATGTAGCAAGACACTGACAGGTGGACAAGAAGGGGGGTGTGCCCCATATCAGTCGGGGTGTTGGAATGGTAAGAAATGTGGGTCTAGGCAAGTAACTGGGATGAGTTGACCTGAGAGACTACATACAGATTTATAGGGAGCTGCACAGAGGAGCAGCGCTGCAGCTGAACATTTCACTATTCTTTTCTGTATTTTGTTATTGTTTTTATCTTTTGAAAAGTGTGGTTTACCTTAAAATGAGGCTGCTTTATACTTGGATGTCGTAGCAGTTTGTTGTCTGTATTAACGCAATGATGCTGCTGTACTGCCCCTGGCCCTGAGCTGGCACTGTGCTCTGACACGCCAGCCACCACTGCTGTGGTTGCCAGAAGTGACATTCTGTGTGTATGCAGGGCTATGTGCGCTGCAGTGTGACCTGGAGATGTCAGTGCCATGTTGGGGTGGAAAAGAGGACTGGAATGAAGTTCTCGATTGATTCACTGTATAATTTTGAAGCCAATTCTGAGTAGCATTTACTCAGTTCATTATCTTAGGTACAAACTATGACAAGAGTATCAAACAGGTTTAGATGTGATTGATTTCCCAAAACTCCTCTATAATCATACCAGGTAACCCAATACGATGGCAAACTGTTTTCTAAGAGTGTCTAAATAGCAGAAAGGATGGCATTAGCAGAATATCTCCACTTACTGCAATTGCTTCATGACATAAAATTTGCTCCCAGACAGTTTCTTTTAACCAGATGATCAGAAATCCGTGGCCTTTGGTATAGACTGTGAAAATGGCAATAACCATAATGACCTCTATCAGAGGATTACATGTCCACAAGGCCATATTCTCATTTTGATGATACTGGAACAAAGCAGCGTTCAAGACAGAAAGTCCACCAGAGGGAGGTTAAAGTAGCATTGGTTTTGGGGTCAGGATGGGGATGCTTTGATTGATCACATACACATTGCAGCTTCTACCCTCAAGGCTCTTATTTCCCCAGTAGAGAGAAAACCTCTATATCCTTCAAAGTATTACCCTTCTGAA
>NW_010208861.1:25600-59493 GCF_000695765.1 Mesitornis unicolor | reverse complement strand
GTAGGGAAAACTCCATCTTTTTGTTTGAGGAGTTCTGAATGTAGCTGTAAGGCAAAACATATATGTCCTTCCTTTTTAACACCAGGTTTAAGAGAATACTAAATGGAAATTTTTGAGTCAGCCAATAGAAAAAAAAAAAACAGATTATCAAGCTGGTCTGGTTTGATGAGAGTCATAAAAATGAGAGTTGAGAATGGCTTGCTGTTCATTGCCTTGCAGTGTTTGTCTAATAATATTTGCATATTTTTTTGGAATCATGAATTAATATAGAGTCTATCATGCAATTTTACAGTGTGGTCCTTCCTTTCTACCTCCCTCCCTCCCTGCTTACCTCCCACCACTGACTCATACAATCCTGAGAAGTTCCAAGTTACTCCATTTCCCTCTTGGTCAAGAAAGGATCCTCAATATTGCTCCCAAACCTCCTAGGGAACATCCTGCGGTGTGCATAGATGATTCATATCAGAAGTTTATGCGTGTTCCTATGCACTCGATAATATGCACATTTATTGCTTGCTGGGAAACACTATCACAGTGTTTTTCACCTTTTAACAGCATCTCAAAAACATGTTGAGCCAGCATGCTCTCACCGCTACCAAAAGGCGCTTTCCATCCTGTGACATTCATTCTCACACCTTTCTGCACAGTGCATCCTGGGGGGCTTGGCACTGCTTCACCTGCCGTGATTTGCAGCCACTGCCCCTTCTGTGTTGCTATGGTGGGAAGAAAGCATGAAGGTGAGAACTTTCATGTGCGGTACTGCATATTTGTGGTTTTGATACAGAGAAGCTGACAAAATACTACTGATTCTTATTTTGGCAGACAGGGAAGGCTTCTCAAGCTCCAAGAGCAAAACAGACCAAAAGATTGGCAATTGTCTCATTACAGATATGTCAATACCAGCACTATACAAGTCCTTTTAGGGTCATCTGCAGTCTAGGGTTTTACACAGTAGAGGAGACTTTCCCAAGGGCTCATCTGTTGTGTTAAAGAGGAATCTTCACTTGTCCAAGCAGTCAGTCACACTGATCAGTTATATGAATACTGCATGAAGTTGCTTTTAATTAACCCTGAGTAACACTTAAAGATTATCTCCTGCACAGGACACTGCTATTTCCCAAGATGTTCTTCCTCACTTCCCCACCCACTTTCACCTTTCTCTTTTATGTGGAGAAACAAGTAAATTAGGAAAAACATAGCACTTGAGTGAGAGTGAGACAAATTATTGTACTTTGTTGGCCTATTCCAGATCCCTTACACAAAGGAAAGGACTTCTTAGAAGTTATACATGTAACCATCACTTTTTCTTCTTTTACAAGGCTTCACTTGAGCAAAACTAGAACTAAATGTAACACAGAAAAGCAAATAAACTAAAGAAAAAGATGCATCCGAGATTGGAAATAGAAGCTGAAAACTTAGACCAAAGTCAAAGTTTGTAAACCACCATCCTTTTTTTTTCCAGCTAGCTTGAAGTAAATGTTACAGAATTCACATGGCTGCCAAAGAAAAGCAGACGTCAAGAGAGAGTGGAGGGAAGGGGGAGACAAAGGCAAGAAGAGCCTTTTAGGGTCTTCGGCCACAGGACCCTCTCCCAGGCCACATCCATACCACCAGAGAGGATTCATTCCCAGACTTTGAAAGCCACACTTTGGGAATTATTATCTTTTTAATCTACTTCCCTTTCCACAGTAACCTGCAGAGAAATTCTTTTAATAGTTGAGGAGTGGCTACAGTAGTGTTTATAGGACCACTTGATAATATATAATAATTTGAAACAGTAGGCTTTTAGGTAAAAAGGTCTGCAAAGCCTTCAGGATTTTTTTGAACATTCTCCTTCTCCCCAGACTTTATGCCTTTATGCCACAGACATCCTCTTCAAACTCCACTTCTCAGTCGTGTATGAGAGCAAGTCAGTGACATTACATTGAGGTCTGTACTCAAGACCCATCTGTCACCTCTCTCAAGATAGTGTGATAATGCTGTAGTTCATGAAAGGCTCCCTACCCCAGCACTATAGTGCTACCCCAGCTTTGAATCTCTTTCACTTTCCTTGAAACCCAAATTTTACTTTTCACTTCCTGCAACATCCACAGCAGGAACTGAGCAGCAGTGAGTCCTAATTTCTAAATTTACTTCTCATTCAGCTGGTATAAAGTTTTGTATGGTGGCCTTTCCATGTCATAAATATTAAATGCTAATGTGTAAGCTCCATCTGGAAGACTCTTCATTCTCGAATTCTCAGCTCTGTTTCCTCACATAACAACCAACAACAGAGACCATTAAATTAGAAGATTTTTATTTAGGAACACTGAGAATGTAACCTAGAGTAGGCAACATATGCAAAGAATGAAGGAATAATGTTTTATTGACCAATTTTTCTTTATTGCTGCTTATCTATGAAGAAATGAGAAGATAAAATCATTAGAGTAGTAAAACCATACCAAGTATACTGCTGCAACAAAATTTACTTAACTTTTTTGTGTGCTTAAAGTATAAGAAGGAAAATGTGCATATAAAACATGTCCTACTAGCTTCTCCAGTGCTGCTTGCTGTCATACAGAGTTTTTGATTTCTTATGGTCCTTTCTGACACTAATTATTCCCCTTAGAATGCTCCATTATGCTCAGTTTTCTTTACAAGTGTATGTGCTTGCATGTGTGAGAGAGATATAAGGTCTGTTGTGGTTCACCGTAAATTCTACTCAAATTTAGCGGCATCAATTTATAAGCACTTACATCTACAGAATGCCTTTCATTCTGGATGATCCAAATGCGCTTTTCAGATTTTTATGTAAAGAAATGTAGATTGCAGCCAACTTCATGCAGATTGTTGTACCATTTGGTAGCATCCAGCAGTATTGCACACGTGGCTTCAAACTGAAAGCGAATATCCAGTAGCAATGTCATCAGATGTTTGTAGGATGAATATAGCACCGTATCATTTCCAAGGTAATGACTTTCTAATAGACGTACTAGCAAGTCTCTAGCAGTGATGGCACTGAAGGTATGACTTCACAGCAAGGGTTGAACTCCCAAAACTAACTGCCAAGAAAAGCAGAAACCTCATTAATCACAGATTTTTGTTCCTAGTCACGTAATTCAGCAGTGATACCTTTGTATTGACTGTGATGCCTATCTACTCCTTTGGTGAGCCAATCAAGTTCACTGAGTCAATCCAGAAAATCTATCCAAAAGGAAAAAAAAAATTAGAAGAAAATAAAGTTGGGGAGTCACATTCCTATCTGAAAATTACCAGAACTGCTTCCTACAGTACACTTGTCTTTTCCTCATGCTCCCCCAGTAGATGAATAGATTTTCCTTTCCTTTGGCTGCAAGATCTTCTGTAAATGTCCGGTGAATGCTGAGACACAGCTGCTGTGGAGCCACGCAGTGTGTGTTTGCAGAGATAAAGTCTGCGAGTTATAATCACAATTATCTGGATACGCCGCTCCAAGCCACGCTATGCATAATGCCACTACCAGGGTGGCTAGGGAGTGGCGGATGGAAAGGAATACCCTTTGTGCCCTTATGAGACAGTAATATGTGTGGTATTTTGGTTTCTTTTTGAAAATTAAGATAGTTATTTGAGGGACCAAACTGTCATCATGATGTAGATTTATCATTTATGTTTGCAAAAAATGAGTTCTGCTGAAGTTATTATGTGAAATTCATTATTTCCTAATAGCCATAACTAGCTGGCAAGTTTTGCAAACTCTTCCTTACACAAGATCAGCTATTCACATAAGCAGGTAGAGCTATAGAAATCAGCAGATATGTTAATAAGAGTAGTGGCAAAAAGGAATTTTCTCAGCCTAGAAAGGCTGAGAACTGAGCACATTATTAACATGAACATAATCCTTTCTTTATTTTGGGGTGGGGCTTGGGAGATATTAAGAGCAGTATTGTTTGCTTAGTGTTTATAAAACTATTATATCTAAAACTCCAGAAGAATTCTCCAATCTGTCTTTCAAAATAACTGAACGTATGTCATATGCAAGCATATATGTGCTTGTTAAAAACATACATAAAAGGAGTTCTATTGAAGACCATGAGGCTAAATACAGGCACGTGTTCAATGTGGTAACTGCTTTGTTGTGGAACGTAGCCCTGCCATAGATTTGTCTTTTTAATTCCTATCTTCCTCATCTACTCTTAGTTGCATTTAGAAGCAGAATCGATGCATTTTTTTCCTATTGTTTTAAGTCATTCTCTTTACTTTCACAGAAATAAAAGCAAATAGAAAGCAACTCATGCTGATTTTCCAGTGGATAGATTATGAGTGGTTTGCATTGTTCTTTCTAAATAATTTTCTGCAATTCCCTGGACCAGCAGTTGGTTTTAACATGCATCACAATTCCATTAAACAAGACACATAACTGTTGCAAACCACAGTGCATCCATCAACCTGATGTTTACCTGAAGGCCTTTGAATAGATTTTGTCAAGATCAAAAGTAATTACTTTGTAAAGTTCGTTTCCCACCCTGCATCTCTCTTCTGCTGAATAAATATTGCAAGAGGATGAAATACGGACGAGTCATTTACATCCGTCACTTTTAAATATTAGTGGTAGGCTTATGCAGCTCATTGTTGTGTAAAAATCATTTGGATACGTTATTTCAAGTTGAATAACAAAATATTTCAGATAAAGAACTAAACGAAGGCTCTCTTTGTCATCTGATATTGAATAAAGCAAAGGGAAGGGACTGTCTATTAGTTTTATGGATAATATTTCTTCCCTCTAAATTGCTACACCTTGTAAACATTTTTGTTAACAAATATTATTAAAGTGCATATCTGATTCAAACACCTATTATGCCTTATTAAAGTAAATATACTAAATTACCTATGAGGATACATAATAACATATCATTTCATTCAAGTAAAAATACTTTAAAATTACATCCACTTTCCATTTCGAGACTCCTTAGGAATGTAACTTTCCTCCAATTATTTTCTGTTGTGATTTCATTCTTGAAGGCACATGAAGGCATCCATGAGTCTCCAATGAAGTTTTCTTCAAGCCATGCTTATGAAAAAGCAGAGAGAATTGGGAAGGTTTAATGCTAGCCATTTTTGTCCATCTTTTCGAAGTTTAAGATAACTTCTGAAAGTGTCTCAAGAGGAGTCTATACTTCCAATCATAGAGCTATCAGAAATTATATAGTAGGAAAATTTTCTCACAGAACACTGGAAGGTGCCTTGGCTTTACTGGGCTATTTTTTTTTTCTCTAACTACTCTTTTTCTAATAAGGTTGGAGTCACTTTACTCTCTTCCATGGCATTGTATTTATATGTACTTGTAAAAGAAATCAAAGAGTGGTGGCACTGACTTGACTGGCTTCTAGGAATTGTCATGTATGTCATGGCATTACAGTGAAAACTATAAAGGGACTACATAAACACCAATGCCGTTTCCATCTTTAAAATGTCTTAGTAATTCACAGAACTATATAGTCATCATTCATGTTCTAAATCATTTATTAACAGTAAATCAGCACTTTCTACTAGAGCTAGGGAAACCTCAGGCTTTGCGTGGCCCTCAACATAACATCTACAGTTAATACATAGGTCTGGATTAGGTGGAAAAATTGTTACTCTCAAATAATGCATTTCAAATAGAGAAGCTCAAGATCTACATACAAAACAATGTGCATTTTGCAATAGCTCTGCTTGAAAACACAGAAATGGATAGGATTCTGAAAAAATTATGACATGAAGTGGCCTGAGAGGGTCTCTCAGGTTCATTCTGCTGATTCAAAGAAAGAGAACCTCGATCATGGCCATTCCAATTTCTAGAGCCAAAGCAGTAATGGACACACAGTGACGTGATTTTAAGGTTCACACACATATCTACACATGCTTTTTGCCTGCAGACTTCCAACACGATGTTGAAACTTTGTTTTCACTTTAACTGAGATCCAGATGAACTTGCCACAGCAAAACTGATCCTAAGCTGTTTGTAGTAAGTTTTCTTTGTTTTTTCTTCCCCCCAGGCTAGAATTCCTCTGGACATTGTTGTCTAAGGTAAAAATAAAAATGTCATTAGGTGAGGATCAGGTTATTTTATATGTGAACGTGCTTCATAAACGGAGAGACTTTTAAAAATGCCACATCATGGAAGATTTTGCACATATTCTATCTTATAACAAAAGGTTCTTCCACAACATTTGTTAATCTAGGTTGGTGTGACAAATTCAAAGTGTTTGAAAGTCTCTTAGGATGGTTCTTTAAAGTGTGTTTTACTCTCTTTTTCATTAAAGGACTAGGCTTATGTTTGAAGATGAATCCTCAGCTGGAAAGATGCTTTTAGTTTTAAATGGAGAATTGACAGATTTTCCTCAAGCAGGTTTTGGCTGTAATCCATCCTTGTCTATCAGCCTTTCCAGGACTCCAGTTTCCTCCTCTCCTATTTTTCTTTTTGAAGACAGGGGTTTAAAATTAAATAAATAACGTGTGACATTCAGTAAAAGGTAGACTAATGTAAATTTTACAGCAAAGGGGGAGAATTTTTAAATTGGAGACTGAACAGTGCCGAGGAATGGTTTGTTACAGCAGACTGTGCTTTCAGAGTCTAAATATCCTTAGGGAAATTAGGAGGCTTGCCATGTTTGATATCCATATCCAGAAATACAATTTTGTCTGCACAAGCATTAATTAGCAATTTTGGGAATGCTTTCAACAAGGTCAGGGATCAACTGGAACGCTCAATTTATCCGTTCCTATTAAGTGCTCTCTTTGGGGAACAAAACCACTATTTGCATACTTTGTACTGACTTGGACAGGAGCCAGAAAAAATGATAGTCTTCAGTGGACCTCCAACCCAGAGTAGGTTGGATCTGGTAGGTTGTGGTTCTACTTGCCAAGAAACTAAATTCTGAGTTACAATGAACTTTCAAATGCATAGGAATTCACAGTGTCTTAGTCTGTCATTTCTTGCTACTAAAGGTGTGGACACAGCAGTTAGAATTTGAGTCTTTCTTCAGCAAATTCTTTGTCCTTCGTTGTCTTTGTCTCTCATATTACAGTAAGCACTTCTACAGAGATTGAGAGTAACACAGAGCTGAAACTGCTAACTCCATCGATTTCTCTCTTTTATTGTTAAACAATTCCGGAGCTTCTTGGATTGTGCAGTTTTGGCTGAACCCCATTTGGGGAGTTCCTTGTCTCAGTTGCCTCACTGACTGTATATTCATCTATTACCTGTTTTGTTTTCTGCTGACATACTCATCTGTCCAGTCTGAAGTAAAATGGTTTATCTTTAGTCATCACATGAATTCTTACAGCAATAACATTCAGGGGAGCCTTTTACTGGGAAATAAACTGTAGGCTAAAATGTCACAGAATTTTATTAGACGATCTAAACTTAATTGCAGATAAGTTGATGCACTCATAAAAGATGATGCAATGTTTCTATTAACTCCAACATATGGTAACTCTTCATGGGAGGACAGCAAATAGAGATATCGCTGAATGTTACTTTAAAACAATCAAATTAGGAAGCTGGATATTTTTAAAATAGAAACTTCTAATGTGTTAATTACTAGTGAGACGTTACCTAACATTAGAAGTATTCAGAAGACGTTGCTTATATAAAACTGTGATAGGAATTTGATTATTCCTGCAGAGGTACTGGGTTATTTAGAATATTTTCCATGGTCTGTGATGGAAATGGGAGAAGAGCTCTGTTTCCCTGAAGAGCTGCAGGGCTTACTTAACACAGTGATCTTTCAACTTCAGTAATAAACTACAGTGCAATCAAATGGATGCACCTGCCTTGGCATTTCATCTCTTAGTCAATATTCAGCAGTGTTATAATGACGGTTCTTGAAAACTGAATTTTATTTAGGATAAAATGGCCTTTGCTCCTTGGAGTGGTAGGCTGGACTGGGAGCCATGGCTTTTGGCTTCTGCTCTCACTTTTGCCACTAAGCTCTTAGATAATCGTGGCAACCACATAAGCCCCCTGTGTTTCATTAAAGGTCTTGAACACATTTCACTTCTTTCACTGAGGTTCATGTGAGGTTTAATTAATTAATTGATTCTACAGTGAATTATACTTTAAGGTAGAAGATACTGAAGATAGCATAGTTTCATTATTTGTGTCATTACTTTAGAAATTTTAGTGATAAGCTCTAACAATTAAATGAACTGTATTAAATACAGTGCAAACTTTATTCTGTCTTGTTCTCATGCTGACGAGTTCTGTACCATCCCACTTTGCCTTGAGGCACAGTTTAAATGTGCCATGGTGACAGGTTAACTTTAAAGCTGTTCCGAGTTAATCACATGCTGCTAGAGACCCTTGCGTGCAGACAAGTCCTGTGCTAGCAATTCTAGCAAAGCATAGACAATTTTATTTTGTGTTTGCCTCAGCTAAGATATCGACTGGATAAAGAGTGAGAACTAAAGCCAGCTCCAAATGCTGCAATCAGTAGATGGTTAAGTAATTTCAGGTTTTTTCTTTCATTGCCAAAAATCAAGATGGTTTCTGAAGGCATTTGAAGTCTATAAAGACTTGGCTAAATTACAGTTGTTCTACAGCAAGTGTAATTTGTAAGGGAGGACTGGAAAGAATCCAAGGAGCTTATTTTCACACCAAAGATCCTTTATAGGATATGAAATCATACTGGAAGGACAGTGTGCCCTGGTGGATCAAACACCATGGTGTGAGTTCATGTCTGACTGTGTTTAGTTTGACACTGCATATTATTTACATAGCCACCTCTTTAGAAGTTCTGATTAAAGTTCTCAAATTGTATAATAGACACATTCAGCAGGGCTGAATATCCCCAGTCTGAACAGATTGTGACCATGACACACTTCCAGTTTTCTCTTTGTTTACCCAAGTAGCCGAAGGACATCTTTAAAAGGTTTAATAGAGTACACCAGTAATGTCACTACAGAAACATGAGCTTTTAGAGGCTGCTACTTTAACAGAGCGCCACGCCTTCCACGTAATGTATGATAAAATATTACATGATCTGGAATAGAAAGCATGGAGATTCTACTTCTATTCAGGTAAGTTAGGGGTGTTTCTTCTGCTATGCTTCTTTACTCTCCTATTTAGTCTGTGTGTTTGATGCAGTCTGCCCCTTCTTCCTCAAATGGGACTTGTGCAAAGGAACAGAAGAGTGGCTGCACCTGAACGCAGCCAGGCCAGATCTTGGTGCTATGGATCAACTGAGAGGTTGTGCTTAACGAGGCTTTCGTTCATAACCTATCTTGGATCAGTCCATGCTAGTCAAACACACTTAGGCTTAGGCATGCTGTGTTTAGATGGGAACCAAATAAGGAGCTACAGGTGAGTTATAATTTCAGTTAACTTAGCATTGGAGACCAACTCTAGACAGGACACCTGTATATAGAGCAGAGCAGTAGTAAACTCATTTAGACAGGAAAGTCACTTGAGACTGATCTATATGACTTACAAGCAGTTTTCTTTTTCATGTATCTTCATTTCTTCCAAGCAGGTTTTATTTTTTTAATCTTCTGTGCTCCTGGGCAATGCAACTGTGCATCACCATTACTCAAATCCTGTTATGTTGCCCCAAATTCTGAAACAAGTACCTGTAAATATTTTGGTTGAAATAGGGAGTTCAGCTATGCAGGAAAAACAAAGACATTTACACATCTTTGTGACAAGCAATGAGAAATCAGTGCAGAAAAATAAAATAAAATAAAAAAGCACCAAGCTGTCAGTTATTAATTTAAAATTACTTCAAGGAGCTGTTGCTAAACCTCTAGTGATTTTTCTTCTGATACCTACCCAGGCTACAGGTGGTTGGTAACTGTTTAATAAAGCACCTGTTCATCACCTCAGTTTTTCATTATTTTAACTAAAAGAAATTCACTGCAATTATTTAGAAACAAAAACTGACTTTTTTGAATGTCCTGCCATATGTTTCTATACAGTAATGTCTGACTGCACAGAAACTATAATGGGCAAATATTCACGGTTTTCAACTGGATTGGTTTAAGAATTGATCCGTCATTATAGGTCTGGGGTACTGTGAACAAAGAAAAAGAAGAATGGATCTAGATCTTTCACTGAGACACAGGTTCCAGGCTGTGTCTGCCTAGTATGCAAAGTAGTACCAGCACGATGAATATGCAGAGAAGTGCCTCTTTATTATAAAAAGTATAATTAGAGTTGGTCAACTTATGTTTGGGGGAGAAAGGTTTCTTATAACAAAAACATATTTTCCAGAAACATTTTTTGTCAGGTGTTGAAATGAGCAAAAGAATGCTTAGAAAATACAGTCAGTCACTTGCCTTTACCTACTTTCCCCTGAGAAAATGGGTAAGCAAGCTTTTGGAATCAACAAGTTTCATCTCCTGTTTTTAAAAAGAAATTAAAGTTTCAAATGAAGCGAAATAGTGATTGTTTTAAAGAAAACTACAGAGAAAAGAAATTCCAGAAGTTTTTCTCATTATTGGTGCAAGACTTCCTCTAAAATAAACCTTCTCTGTTCTTGCTTTATATCCAAAGGGTAGAAGACCCCAGGAGTCTCTTAGCTGAAGAAGCGTCAGAGTTTACTTCTTCCCCAGGAGAAAAAGAAATGGAAAAAATTATAACACAATCCCAGTATTCTCCCTTTTTTCTGGATGGTACCAGCTACCTGCTGACTTGTCCTTCCAGCCTTTTAATATGTATGCCACAGGAGCTAGCCAGTGACTTCATAGGTGCAGGGTCGCATCCCCAGCTCAAATTTAAATGCCATTCATAAATGGAAAGTGAATTTCAGTTAAATATGAGTAGGCTGTGACGAGGAGAGGATTGGTAGTGAAAACAAGGGGAAAATGGAGAACAGAGAATAGCAACTATTATAACTTTAATAGTGTGCCAAGATAGGAAAGCAGTGTCTACATGGCTACTTATAAGTTCACCACGTAGACATAAATTAAGATGCCAGAGCTAAGGGCAACAGTGAGAGCCATGATTATGACTATTATTGCACTACTTCTCAGCCATGCCTGAGCCAAACTCCCATTTAGCAGAGCAGCATGAGGCATGACCTGGTGTGGACAAATGAACAGACTTGAAATACGTGCACCTAGTGAGAGTTTTCCATCAACGTTTGTAAATGTTGCTAAGTAGTTGCATGTAGTTGCCAAATACGCCTGGTTTTGTTTAATCTTGTTGCATTCTTAAGATACTGTTATGTCATTAAATTGACATTTCTTTTCTTTAAATTACAGGTAGAACAGAACTTGTATGATTATACCAGATATGAGCAGACACTTTGTCACAGCTACTGCCTAAACATCACTTTTTTCCCCTTCTTACAGAGTAAGCACCAAGAAGTGATTGTTTCACATTACCGAAGTTGCATGGTTAGTGAGTCATTCTTAATGAAATGCAGCTAATGCAACTACGTTGTATCTGTGTAATATCAGTTTGTGACTCCCAGTAACTTTTAAGTCCATCGTCCAATTTCTGCAGAGTGTGACAGAGAAATATGGTTGAGAATATCCCTTGTTGGAAGCTAAGATAATATACTGGGGTAGCATCTTTGTCTTGCCTTGTTCTTACCCTACTCCTTGTCTGCCTATTGCTGTTCACTCAGAGAAACAGAATACAGAGCTACCTGGGTGTTGGACCAGACTGGTAGAGTTTGTACTGAAGAATCATTTGCAACTGCACTTCTCAGACTGTGGAGCAGTTGTTTGTAGAGCTTTGGAGTACTTTCAGCAATTTTTACCATCCATTCTTTTACTCAACCATCTTTTTCCCATCCCTTCATTGTGAACTGGGTATTTTCTAGCCAGAGTTAACACACAGCCTCCTATCCCAGTTGTGCGTGCAAGCATGATGACCACAGTGCAAAAAAATGCATTTGAAGGTTTCCAGTAAGTGAATGTTCAGGAGGAGGAGATGAGGTCCTAGTTGTTTGTCATGTAGCTCCACCAACAGACCATCTTGTGCCTCTGTTACCTCTCCTGTAAAATGAAGGGTCTTTCTTGACATTTTTTTATTAAGGCTTTAGAGATCTATGCAGTTTTTTATTTGCTATTGCTCCTCTGCTCTTCACTTCCGTTATCTTTTCTTGTATTTTAAAAGCAGAAACATTAGGCCCATGCCGCTCAATAAATACATCTTTGAAGGGTCCTTCACTTGCTATTGATAAGTGAAGTGGATATTTTGATTCCGTTCTGTCTTGATAAGGTTGCTGTGATAGGTGAGTTAATAGAAAACAAGTAGAGCAGATATAGTAATAAATTACTATCCTGACGGATTTGACGTTTCTCCACCCATGTACTGAAGACGAGTTGAGAGATGTGTGTATGATTAACGTTGCTTAAATGGGTGGTGGCTGAATTAGCACATTGTGCTGTAGGCACTTGGAAGCATCTGTATTTTGTAGTAATACTTAGCAACTAAATTGCACTTTAAATCTTCAAAGTACTCAGAACAGGAGAGATTATGTTCCATTAAAAACAGTGATAAATTGTCCATACATGGGAGACAAAGAAAATACACAATGCTGACCATGAGCATTGAAGTGTTTGTGGCAGAGATTCTAAAAGACACTGCAATTCAGTATTTTATAATAAGGTATTTTTGATAGTGAAGATTGTTACACAAGAGTTGTCACACTGAGAGCCGGAATGTACTGTAGGAAGAGCTGCTTATTCTTTCTAGCTTGAGGTCTAGTTCCTGCAAACATTGAGGTATGTACCGAGCTTAACTTTAAGCAGAGGATGACTCTCATTGGATTTCCACAAATATGAACATGGATCAGGGAGAGAAAGAAATGGGGGTTTTGGTTTTCCTTGATATGTGCACTGAATGGAACGCATGTCAGCAGCCAATATGCCTTCACAGAGACAGTGGTATTTGATTTGGGTTTTTTGTACAAAGTGTGTTTCTTTTAATCATTTCTTTGTATGGTTTCACTCAGTTTCTTGATTTATAAGAGCAGGATGGCATGTGCACACTCAGGTTTTGTAGCAGCCACATCTTGGTGAGGAGAAACCATGTTTTGGTAAATTTAAGTGGAATTTAATAGCAAACTGATGGACCAGGGAGGAGATAGTGAGCTGCAGAGGTAAAAACAAGAGTAGAAATGGGATTTCAGAGACCTTATCTACCCTTGGGCTTTCTTTGTCTTTTTAATGGTATGTACCTAGCTGAACAATAATAAACAATGGGATGCTGTTTGTTTAAAATGGGGTTATATGGAGTGATGCTATGCAGTGCACCTGCACAAGCAGAGGGAATCTTGTTGATTCCCCAGCATAAACACAAGACAAGCTAGACATAAAGTACTGCCAAAAGTACAAAGTCGGCTGGCAGCCACAATAGATAGTTTCCCCTTTTTCAATTTCTTTTAGGGCAGATATTGTTTGTAACCACAACAGAAATATTTTTGAAAGAAGTGCAATTGTAATCATTTCTGTTTCTGTTGAAATATTTCACGGAGACAAACAGCATTTCAAAGAATATCATGTGACATTAACCCTGAACAAATGAATCAGTGGACAAACCTTGAGTGATTCTAAATATTTGCTAAGAATCAGGAAGTCTCACTGCACACAGTAACGCTGCAGGAGCTCAGCACTTCATTATGTTTGAGATCAACTGTCTTTAATCCAGACCTATTTCTGACACAGTTTTAATGGAATCAGTTACTCTAATAGATGAATGTATCACATTCTTTCTTCTTTACTATTGCTGCCTATTTTTTCTTCAAAGAACCTTATTTTTTTAGATTTACAAGAGAGCAACTGAAGTCCTTTGATCTCTACAATGTATGTACTATTTATAACAGAGATGGTGAAACTGCTTTTGTCTAATTATTTTTGACGGCTTGCAAATATTTGCAAAATTCTTCACGGGGATTAAAAAGATCCACAGAGCTCAATCTCTCTATGCCAAAGAAACAGTGTTCTCAAAAGGCAAAACAATCGTTTGTTTGTTTTCTCTTAGAGAGATCCTAGACATTTATCATCCAACATGGCACATTTTATCTGAGACAGCGAAGGAATGCATCCCATTTTTAGAAGATCACTAGGTTTCCAAAATAGAACTGTTCCTTACAAGATCAAAATAAAATAGTGCTAAAAATTGAGTGCCTTTGGAAAAGATCAATTCCACATTTTCAGAATGTTTGACTCCAGCTTTATAGAAACTCTTCTTTGCAGAAACTCACATTTTAGGTGGTAGTATTTGAGCTTCTGTGAAGTTACTTGCTAGGAACAAAGTTTATGAGGTTGTCATTGACGCATTCTCCTCCACTGGCTTACAGAACATTACATTACTTTACATGTATTTATTTATTTATGCAAAATTAGTTCCATGTGAGCGATTACACTTCTACTTCAAAAGAAGACCCGGAGTTCCCAACTCGCACTATGACTGAGACTCATCATTTTGCTTCTGGGTTTTTTTTTAATCCCTAGTCCCATGAGTCAAGTGAATGGGAGGTTTATCAGCTTTCACCAAAAAAATATAAAATTCTAGTCTTCACAGTTTCAGAGTCTTGAGAGTATGGTCCATATGGTCAAAAATGAGAAGCCTAAGTTCATTTTTTAAAGCTCATTACTTTTTGCTTCTTCGTGGGATTTGTAACACTTAGGATAGGCAATAGTAATGAAGTCCACAGAAAACCCCCAAGACTAGGCAGGAGGTTTGGAAAGCACGGGGAAGCCCTCAGATGTGTGGTCTCAGTCAGGAAACACTACCACAGCCAGGCAGAATTACCAGTGGATGCTGTCTTGGTAAGAGCAGTTCAACAGTTTTGGAGGCTTCTGGATTATTTCCCTGATGAAAATGGGTAATTTATTGTCTCAGCTAGGCTCTTTTCTCCATTAAATTTTCTCGGAGTTTTTGTCCACTTATACAAGTGTGCACTGACAGATCATAATAAAATAATAATATAAAGATTTCCATTATTTGCCAAAATGGTACTTTTTAAACTGTTGTACAAAGTGTGGAAAATTGAGTCATGAGTGGTTTTGCACTGCAGAGTAGAGACTTTGCTACCCTCTTTAAAATTTCTATATTTTGTATGTGATTGAGAAAGCACTATAAAATTAACATATGTAAGTTATTTAATAATGCAGACATACAGACTTTATTTCATTTGTAAATCTTTTCTGTTTTGTAGAAAAGTTGTATTTCTTGGATGTGACATGAGTCACACAGGACGAGTGCTGCAGTAAATTCTAGGCAATCTATTCAGAACGTCAGACTGTGTTCTCCACTTCGTGTCCTTTCCAAGGTGAACAGAAGTGTCATCAGCAAGTGGTTTGTGAAGGTGTCTGACAGTGTTGGCAGGTAAATAATTTTTTTAAACCAAAGTTAACAGTCCATGTAATCATGTGCATCAATCTGATTTCTGTAGAGGCAGCTGTTCTGCTTAGTCTACTCTAGTAAGAAGTCCAAAATGTGCAAGACGAATGGGAGCACAAGGCTGGCAAAGGAGCATAGTGAGCACAGTCAGTGAAGCAAAAGGGAGGTGCATTAAACCCTAAAAGTGTGAGAGACAGAGGGGTTATGCCAGATCTGTGCAAAAGGAATGAAAGGTACATGGGGCCTATTGAATTTGTAGGTGGCTGTTTAGATAATTCTCCTGTGATTGTTCGAGGAGCTATAATGCTCTTTTCAGAGAGGAAAAAATCAGCAAAATATCTAAGAGGCCAAAACTATATACAAGAAATCTGTCTAGCATGCAAATGCCTTTCAGCCTTCTGATGTCTGCATCAGCTGGTTAATCTGATTGTGGATAGATGTTTGCTTGATGGCAGCTGTGCAAGTAGACCTAAGTCCTGTAGAAGAACAACAATCATATCTATTTTTGAAGGGTTCCTTTAGGCCCTGACTGGCTTTTCTTCATGTAAGTCATCAAAGAGGAATCTTCCTCAGCACTATGGGTCTATTCTGCTCCTTTGAAAGGGCTGGCATAAACTGTACATCAGACCCTGAGACTTCTGTGATGGTGAGATACCAGGCAACGCCTATCCTTGACAGGGTATATAAGCAAATCCCATGTCACATCTTTCTAACAAAGGCCAGATTGAAGAAACTCCCATCACTGCTATAAGAGGTTCCTTCAGCAATAGGCAGATTACTCAATGTTACATGCTGAGATCAAATAGGTCCTAATGGCAGACTATGGCTATGGAAGGGTTCATTGGGTGTTCCAGTGTATTTCTATAATCAATTGTATTTGAAAAAATACAATTTTATGTCTCCTCCTGAACCTTAATATATTGCACTAAAGACCATTCATATTTAATTGAAGCCTTTTTTTCTCTTTATATGCCACCTTTCAGTAGTGTAGTCCTCCTGTCACTAGGCCTAGTTGGCCAAAGAGACCAGTCCTTTTGGTGTACTTCAGATGACATTTTGCTGCATTGCCTTTAGCAGAGCTGCAGTGCTTCAATCTCCTCTTGCAGCCAGTCACAGCTACAGTTTGCGTGGCTTTCACAAGTGAGTGATGGCCCAGCGCTGTCACTCGAAGAATGTATTACTCACTCAGGGTATTTACATCTTGAGCTGGACTGACAAGAAGATGAAAAGGAGGCTTGGTTGCTTGGCCAGCTTTTGTTTTATAATTTAAAACAGCCTTTGTATTTATGCATTTCATCCTGGTTGCAGAGTGTCTCTATTTCATCCAGGAGCTGAAAAAATTTATAGCTCCCAGATCTCACATTGTCTTTAAAATACTGTGTAATAATCACAATCAGGACACTGATAAAGAACTGTTTAAAAGATATTTCTTATTAACCATTCGTAGTTTAAAATTATGTATTTCAATAGTAGGATATACTAGACATACAGAAAATACATGACAAATTAGTTTTACTGCTTTGATTGCAAGCCATCCAGGTCAAATATTTCACATGATGACAGAAGTTAGTAAAACTTTCCACAGATGATTTGTTTTCTGCTTGGAAGATGCATACCTAAAACCAGTCTAGATTCATGCTCTCTGAAGACCCGGTGACTCTAGGTAGTGTTTGGAGTATCTCCCACTTGTGAACCGTCAGACGCCTAGAGGTCACTGAGGCCATTTTGAATGGCATTAGTTTGAGTTTAAGAATCAGTGAAGAAAAACCTGTACCCAGTCCTTACTTGTGCTGCAGCAGCACTCCGAGGTTCTGCGAACACTCAGATTCCAACGTGCTAGGTGTGTTGTGACTACATAGGAAAATGTGATCCTTGCAAAGAAAGAGTTGGTGTAAATAAAGTAACAAAACTCTTAACTTTGTGGTGTGTTATATCAGCAACTCGTACACTTTTGTAAATGTTTCCCAAAAGTGTCCTTGGCATGGACCATAGAAATGCAGAGAGCAACAGATGGCACCCAGCAGGTGTCTGCATGAAATGCTGCTCCTGAAGAGATTTCCAAAAGCAATTGCACTGCCTTTACCTTTGATCTTTTTCCCAACCAAAAACATGTTCTGTTTTTGTTTCATTTTATTCCCTTTCTTACTATCTCATCCTCAGCCACAAATGCATTTTACAGAATTTCTGTTTTTCAGCTACCATGAGGTATTTGAAATCTGACTGGCAAGGCTAAATACTTCTTTCTTTGTCTACACGCTAATTATTTACAGGAATCTTTCATTCTTCAAGCCATATCGCATGGCTCTGAATATTAACATAAGACCACAAACACCTCACCAACCTACTGTTACTGAGTAGCATAGCAAATTTTAATTTAAATCTTAAAAAATTAGGTAGCCATTTGGAATGTAGAAATTTTATCTCATGAATTGTTATAGATGCTGTGCCAGATCATCAGCTGACCAATATTCATATAAAGTTTTTACTAACAAAAATAAATATGCATTCCTGTCTGCTGAAGATCTTCAAGTACTTACATAAAAACATATGTTTCATGGTACGGTATAGGTGTGCCATCTGTCCTGCTACCTTGTTAGCAAATACAAAGATGCAATATCTGCTGCAAAACATTTGCCATTTGAAGTGAACAAAGAAATAATAGAGCTAATGTGGAAGGAAATCCTATCCACACGGAAGGAAAATCAGGCTGCGAGTACTGGCGAATGTCATGTTCCTCCTGTGTCACACAGCCCTTTCCTTCCACAGTGAGAGAGAGCTGCCTGCCCATGGTCCAATAATGAACTGAGAGAGAGTAACAGGGATCGAGCCCAGCATTTACATTTATTCTTAAAATGAGGTGACACTGAGGTTCTCAAAGCCTTGTTCTTGATGATGTTACTATTTTACTTCGTTTCTGTGTATTTATATTTGTCATGGTAATGAAGAGTCTTTTTTATTTTTTTAATTGAAACAACTGGATTTCATGAGGTAACTTCCTGGCTGCTTTTAAGCAGCTGCTGTAATTGCCAGAGGGATCTGAATAGTATCTTCCCAAGAGGAGGGGAAAACGTAGTGCATGCAGGGATAAAGAAAGAAATAAGTGGTCCATCAGAAGGTTTTCTAGTAAGAACTGAGCCATGGTATGAAAAATGTGACAGCACCCAGGACGGAAAGGAAAGTAACCTGTTATGGATGACAGAGCATGCAAATAATTCTCTCATGCTTTTAGGTACCACAGTAATTCTCATTTTTTAATTCAAAAAGAATAGTTGCTCACATCATTTCCTTCGGTGGCAAAGAGCTGACTTGACAACAGAAGCCTGTGCTACTGCTCAGGGTTACAAATTCGTGTAGGCATTTCCTTCCTCTCTTGTTCAGCCCTCATGCCTTGCCCTTTCCTCATAAGCAGGGAGGCAGGGCACTGTACACGTCCCTTCACCTCTCCTGAAGCCTGCCCGGCTGCTGTGGTCCGCTGCTCCTGTTTCACCCAATTAGTGCCTCTCAAGCTGCATCTCCCGTCAGTCACTGTCATGCCAGTGGTATTGCTCCCAGCAATGCCAGTTTAACAAAGAAGAGACAAACAGTCTAATGGTTGCCAGCAGCTGAAGTGAGGCTGAGGCAGAATAACTGTTTCAAGTATTTTAGGCATTTCTGAAATATTCACATACACAAGAACAAATTGCTATACATGTATACGAATGGCAAAATGACATCTGAGTTCAGCTCTTTGGTACCAGCTGCAGTTCGTTCCTGTTGCCATTGGCAGGGATGTTCACTAATTGAATGGAAAGCTTCGGGATTCGTCTGTGCATCCTCTTCTCCTTGGAAGCCAGAGTCAGTCAAGCACAACGCTGCCATTGCAGTGACTTTCACAGCTCCTCAGTTTCAGCAGAAAGATGCTTCATAGCAGGAGGAGTTGCGCTGCCAGTCTGCCCCACAGAGGCTGCAGGCCCAGATCTGTGCCATATGTCATTAAAAAAAAAGAGCAACAGCTGCTTTACATTTAAGAGACAGAAATTAAACATTCTTGGAAAGAAAAAGAAATAAATGAGTCTCTGAATAAACCCACCTGCAAACACTACTAAGTGCTTCATGCAAGTCTTGTTCCAGGCAGCCTGAGGGCTGCATGAGATGCCATGAAAGAGATGTTACTGCTCCATTCTTGTGATTCTGCAGCTCTACTGCACTATTTAACTTGTCAATTTACAGCTGCAGCACAAACTTTTGATGACATTTTCTTAGAAGTGTCTGATGAGAAAAAAGAATCTTCTACCTTGCCAAGACTGACTTTGACTTGCTAACCTGATATTTAAGGGCTGACATTCATTTCTTCCTACATTGTTCAGAATTTCCTGATCATAGGCTCCCTAGCTAGAACATAAATTCTGAAGATAGGGTGGTGGTGTCATACATTACATACTGCTCAGCACTGACACAAAATCCTTCATCCTCAGGCATGCAAACTCCCTGCAAATATATGATCTGGTTTATGTCTGTGCACACTAAAAACACAGAAAATAGTTGAGTTGTTGCTCACAAAAATCCATTCAAAAAGTTAAAGAAAAAAAAATCCCCATTGCCAGTTGTCCTAACAACAATTTCCGACTCCTAACATTTATTTAACCTGTGCTATAGTACTAGCATTTTCCCTTAATGAAAGTGAAATGATATACTTCTTGTCCTAGTCTCCATAGATAGGGAGAAGAAGTCAGTGGCAATGTATCTGAGAAGTGTTGTCATCCTCATCTCTCCTTCAGTCTTCTCTTTTCTCCAGCAAACCAGCCCAGGTGTTTCGTTCACAACTGCTGCCATTTTTGTCCCTCTTATCTGTCTTCTCTTCATTTTATCAACAGTTTTCCCAAAGCATGAATTTCAGATCTGGAGACAAGATACTTCAGCTGGAGCATTAGCTAGAAATAATTGCTACCTGTGTTTTAACAAAATTGTATTTATTTCATATTTTTCTGTAGTAACATGGCCTTAATGACTGCTACATTGCTTATGGTCTGCTATAACTCCCACAAACCGTCTGCATTACAATGCCTGTTATATGCTTTTCTGACTACAATACTTAGCAATTATTTGATTGGATTTCTTCTTATATTTGTCTTTGGCCAGTCATTCATTGAAAGACAGCCTCAAGCTGAAAAGCTGTATGATATGTAATACCTCATATCATCCAGTTTGCTAAGAGGATGCAATGGGTACTGTAATGCTGCACCCTACATCAAAGACTTTGAACTGGCGTTCCAGACCTGTTAGAATAATATTTAAAACAAAGAAACATTTAAACATGAAATGCTAATAGAAAAGGTTGCAGCTTATTTGGTGGAATGTGTTTCATCAGACTGGTTAGGTTTATGTCAATGTCAATATATATGGGACTTTTAAACATCATTATATACTGTATTCCTGTTGATGATGCTTCGCTTATTGCTGTGGTAATACATGTGGCACAAAGGACATATATAATGCTAACATTTCTAAGATATACATACCCAATAAAAGCTTTTCAATTTCATTATTTTGACAGGCAGATTCCATTAATACATCCACAACAATCATGTTCCTTTTCTTCAGAATCTAAGAGAAGAGTACTATTAAAAATTACAGACAATACCCCTATACACTTAATCTCTCCAAATTCACTTTACAATTGCAGTCAACATCAATAATGTCAGACAGTATAATCAGGTTCATAGAAAACATCAGAACCTGGGTATTCTCCACAGGGGATTTCTTTCCCTCCCCAACAATGCAACTGTTTGTGATTTTCCAGTCACTAAAAGAAGCTCGAATATGCCCATGGAGAAGTTTTCTGCTGTGTGATAGCCAGGGTGCAGCTCCTTCATCTCATCCCATTCTCCATCCTGTACCTCTGGTGCACCTTTCCATTTCAATAACTGTGTCATAAATAATGAGAGGAATATGTCTTCCACAGAAAGCTTTCCACTAGGAGAGGAGAGAGCTTAGAGAATCAATGTCCCTTCTTCTTCAGCTGTCAGAGGTAGCATATGAGTAGTCAGAATCACAAGGCTACTAGCCAGTGGGGAAATTACTTAAGAGTTTGTTGAGAGCTCATTTGTTTGCACTGCTGGTTTACTCAATATAAGATGGAAGTTAAAATTATTTCTGTGGACAAATAATATGACAAGTAATTTTTTTCTTGGTTTTAGTATAGATTTTAAAGAATGCTTGTTGCACTGTTATTAGGCTTTATTTACTGTGCATGAAAAACATCCTCATCACTGACAAGTATGCTGCGTGCCCAGCTGCTCTAGTGGCATTCCTAAATACAGTTAAAGCTGACACAATTCAGCTCTTACTAATTTTGATGTATGAAACAATTGAATCCTTTCGAAAGCCCACATTTTCATTAAGATTTTCGGGAGGGGGCGGATCACATTATCTCCATGTATATTGCTTTTAAATGATAAGCCTACTGATTTAATCTTTATTTTTATTGATACTAGCTTTACAATATCAGTGTCAACTCTCATTCTGACCAACCCTGTATGCAGCTTTGATAAAATCAGGTTCTATCATGACTTTGTGCAAAAAGACCGAGTGCACCCACTTTGGTACCAGGCTTATCACTTAACCTATCAAACACAATACAATTCAGTTTTTCCATTAGGTTCCTGGAAAGTCAAGCCAAGTGTGAGCAACTGGAGTTTGTTATTGGTCTCTGATAAGTTTTTGCAACAATTCTGTGAGTTGTCAGGCAAAGATTACTAAGATGCAGAGGTATTTGTATCTGAAATCAAAACCTAGGAAGTCGCTGATGCACTGCTAAATGTTGTCTGTACAGGTTTCCAGCAGCGTGTCGTTAAGTAGCGATTGCTTAATGGCACCCACGTTATATTGAACAAAGGGGTTTTATCCTTTTATATTCTGGTGTTGTCTACATTTATTGCAAGTACCTCTGACAGGGGAGACATATAACAGAGAATGTCTCTAATGTCTGAGCAATAATACAACATCAATGTTGTATATGTTTAATAAGTTTAACATGAATGATGACCCCTAATCTCAGCAGTCAGGGCTTCAGTCAGATAATCTGATTCCTCCTTTCTTAATGCCCAGTTTGTAAACCGTAAGATAGATACGTCAGATATATGTATATAGATCAAAAGGGTGACTGCACACGTTGACAGGACACTAATTAAATTGATCCACAGTTAATGATTACCTATTCTGAGCTGTTAATTTTGCAAGTGATAAGATAGGCTGCCTTCTTTTTTTCTAATTACAGAGGCACCAACACTATCTCCTCAAGACAGCGAGTGCCACCTACTGTACACACACTGCCTGGGAGCTGCTGAGAATCCATAGCATGAGCACTCCTGAACAAAGAGAATACTCTGCAGTAACACAAAAAAGTGCTGCTTCATCAGAGCCAACGCCTTCATTCTGACCTCCCATATGTAAATCATCTCATGGAATATATAGAAAACAGACTCAAATTTCTATGCAAGTATATGGAAATTTGGTATGTAATGGTTTTTCTATCGGCTGTCCTACATTACATGGTCATGCAAGTGTTTTAATAAATACAGCTGAAGGGCTTCAGGGAATCAAAAAGCTGTGACCACGGCACCTCCCACTACTGAGGCACTGGGTTTTTTTGCTAAAGGCTCCATAGATATGCTGTGGTCAAACCTTGATTAGGATTGGAAAGTAAAAGTACTGAAGCAGTTGACAGTGTTAGTGTTTAGAAAAATAAAACATGGTTATAGTTCCGATAATCATCTCAGTGAACCAAAGCAGGAAAAAGAGATTATAAGACACCTGTCAAAGATTCCTTACCAGGAGAAATTTCATGGGTAATTCTCAGAAAATGTGCTTTGCAGGGGTTCAACAAGCCCTTAAGTGACTGTGCAAAGGCAAATACTAGAAGAATACTATTAAGAGAAGCTGGATTTAATAATGTATTTAAGATTCTGGAGTATGCCAGACAGAGCTATCATTTTGCATCCTTAGAAATAGCAGTGTTGTCTCAGGAAATAATACTTGAGAGGGTTTATTGACAAAACTGTTACTAAAGAGGTTGTGCAAATGCACAGTGTTTTGCATGCAGTTCATTTTTCACAGCAAAATGGTACCTCCATGCCAAGAGGAGATAGGAATGACTTCTCCAAGGGATGGGACAGGACAAAGTGATTCCAATCAAAAGGCAGAAATGCTGAAGTTTGACTAAAATCAAAAGGAATTCAAGAAAGGAATTCTAGTCAGTCCATAGTCCTTTGAATTTCACTCCAGCGGGAGATTAGAAGCTGAAAATGTACTTCAAATGACTTCACAGAAAACTTTGCAACAGTTCTACAAGAGAGATTTGCCTCTAAGCAAAAGGATACAGGTTTGCATACCTTGCTTAGGGTCTGAGCCAATGACCATAGAATTAATAATATTATTTTTGTTATTTCAGGGAGCTTTGGTTCTGATAGTTGGCAATTAAAAAAAAAAAGTGAAATTAAGAAGTAAAAACAGTTCAAGGTCAAAAGATTTTACAAGTGATGATCCAATACAATTGAGCTGTATATATTTAATACATATTGATCAGCATCTCACGAACGAAGGATTTAGGATGGATTTATACTTTATTGCAAACCTTTCCTTCAATCTAATAGATTTTTGTGTTTATAGGCCAGATTTGTAATTTAAGGAAAGGATTTACAAGAGGAGCCTAAAGGATGTAAGCACTCAGCTGTTTATGAAGTCCAATGGCATTTGAGTGTCTGCCTCCCTCAGGCCCTATTATGAATTCTAACCATAACTTATGGACAAAAGACTTTCAGTTCAGTTCTACTCTGCCTCCCAGGGACTATTTTGTGGTCAAAACCAGGATAATTGACACAATTTACCTCAATGGAAAATTCAGCTTTGCTTATGTGGGAATGCTGACTTTACTATAGATTTACAGTCACAAGTTCCTGCCTAAAGGATATTATCGCCTGCTCCAGCTACTCACATTCAAAAAACTTGTCCCTCTTGTCTGCTCCCTGACCACATCTATTCAGCAGACCTTCAGCCCAGCCCAGAAATGCTTCCTCAGCATCTCCAACCTGGGTCTGATCCAAGACCTCAGAGACTTTACTCCCAGCAACTTTTCTCCAGATACTGATCTGGTTCCAGAACCCACCCACTCCCAATACATCATCTCCCTGCTGCTGGCTGAGAGTCTGAATTGCATGTTAGAACATAAACCCATGAGTTAGGCACGGTGGAGATGGATCTGGAGTATTAGGGTGTTAGGTAAAGATCCAGCGAGTCTTGTGGTCTTTATAGGTACATTTTGCAGGAGCACATTCTGCACAAGTATCTGCACAAAAGGGACTCTCCCTCTGCAGCTGAGATACAGCTCAAACCTCCAGTTAGAAGTCCAGAGAAAGGAGCAGATGGGGTTTAGAGATGCATTCTGCTGTCCTGATTGTTGGGCTGGCCAAAGGCAGGGATAAATGCCTGGTTTACAATTCTTCATGTTAGATAAAGGATATTAAACTTCATAGCTGTCATTGCATAACATTCGTTGACTACTAAAATGTTTCCTAAAAAGTGCGAAGAAATGGAGAGGAAGTTGAGTGCCTTTGCAATAGGGCCAGATTAAGGATGGTGGCAGCTATTATGGGAATCCTTAATAAGGTCTCCGAGTTGTTCTAGCAGCTCAACATACCCTTTTGACACAATACCTATAAACAGTGATTACTGCTTGTCTGAGGGTGTGAGGAGGGAAATTCTAAGGCAAAGTTAATTTACATCTTAAAAGAGTTTCCTCTTAAAAAATACACCATGGTAACAAAATTTCAGTATTGTGATGATTAATGCCACCACACTGTACTGACTCTACTGCCTCATAATTAAATAGAAGATATTTAGTTGGATAGCTCTTGAGTATGATAATGGCCTATGTATTAACTCGTTCACCTTGCAATTTCTGACCTATTTTTCATTTTTAGAGGCATGTAATGATGGAAAGTATACAATAGCATGCACTCTGAGAGCAGTCGTGAGCAGCCATGGGGGAAGGAGAGACACTGTTGCTGTTAGTTTTACATAAGCTTTCCTGGTAAACTGAAATCAAAACCTGGAAGTACATTTTCTGTGGACTTTTTAAGCATGCCAATCTAAGGGGCTAGATACTTAATTCCCAGAATATGGTTCTAAATTTTTTCCATGAACCAAATGACTTCTGAAAAGGAAAACTGGGAACTATGCTGTTCCTTTTGCTCAGAATTGCCATTTGTTGATTGTAGGGATTGACTTCATCTAGTATAACAGAGAAAATGCTTGAACTCCTGCTCAAACACACCTTCCCCACACCAGTAACCCAGAAAGTGCAAAGAATGTAGTCTGCATTTTGACCATGAGACAGAATTCCCAATAATGATGCTTCTCTGCCATATTAAAACCACCTACATTGAAATATCTTGGGATTTTAAGTCAGTAGATGTGTGGGTTTGGGTTTTTTACCTGTTTCTGTCATTCTCTCACAGGTTTGCAAAGTATCTCACATGAACTATTTGAATGCCTAAAGTTAACCATTGAAGTTCAACAAGATGCTGAAATAAATCTCATTTTTTCAGAGGTGTTGAACTCCCACACTCTCCATTCCAGTCAAGCACAGGATTGTTTCACCCTCATCACGGTCTTGTTAGCAAATATCCAGCAACTTCATGGCAGGGGGTCAGTTTTCCTCCTCATTTCTGATATAACTAGCTTCACTACACAAAAGCATAGACTATGAATAATATTAGATCTTTAGCTTAAAAAATGCATATCCTGATGAGTATTTATTCATTATAAATATCATCCATGCCTTGCTTTCATTTGGTGCACAAACTTGAATACTGAAAACAAGCAAACAAACAGATGTCTATTCAGCACATCAGTTAAAAAAACCTTTGGATTTCTGTTTAGGATACTTACACACTTCCTATTACTGGCCTGTCAAAACACTTCATAATCTTTGGAAATATTTCTTTGAGACAGGAAGGACTGTTCCCATTTCACAGCTGGAGCATTGTAGTAGGCAGATTTATGACATTTAATTTCCACTAATTCCAGTGGAGGTAGATGCTGAATACTTTGTTAAAACCTGGCTGCAAGTAACTTACTCAGTTTCACCAAGGACTCTCAGGAAGCATGATTTTCAGAGTGGCAGATCAGCAATCAACCTGTTAGGGACACCTCGCTTTCCGATTTTCCTCTCATGCTGAGGGCACTTTATTTTGACTGCTGTGACTAGGTGCATACAGCAGTATCAGCTTAGGTTTTCAGCTCAGACTTGAGCCAAAACTTCCTCATTATTCATCATAGCATAGCAGTAGCTTGTCTTCTGGCTCTGTTATGGAGTAAGCCACCTGGATCTTCAAGCAAGGAAACTTAGATTATGTCTTAATTACTGGCCTTGGCAGTGCTTCCGAGCTCCTATGATGGATGTATGCTCCAGTTACCTTTTGCTGCTCTGTTGGAACAAGATGCAAACACGAACTGTCTCCTCCACCTGCAGTCTTGATTTTGCTGGGAAGAGACACTGTTGTGTCTGGAGAGGGATTTTGCAGTTTGAGTACTCTTCCATGCATGGAGTTACTCTTGAGACACAGCACCTCTCTAGTACAATTATGTCTAGGTTTGCATCACACACTTCCCAACATAGTGCTCTGCTGACAGGCAGTATTAGACCTTTTTAGCATTAATGTTGAGACATTCCAGAATTCTTTATTCTTGTTCATTCCAGTTTGGATTTGAAGACATACTAGTTTATACTGTGTTTCCTAAAAATATCTAAATCAAAGAAATTGCCCACATTCTGCAGTCCAAGCTTCCTCAACTTCTGACATCATTGGGAAAGTTTAGCTTGTTTTTCAAAATTCCGTAAGTCTGTCTCCTTTTTAATATATATGTTTCAAAACATGCTCTTTTTAACAAGACATGTGGCTCCTCTGGTGCAACACTGGCATCTGTAAGTAGAATATCCTGGCCACAGCCATGGGTACTCTGACCAAGAAATGTACAGGCTCCCATCCTCTCAATTTGCTTCATTGGATCACACTGGCTTTACCAGAATCATTCTTGATTTTCCCTAACATAACAGAAAGCAGGATCAGGCACTGGAGCGACGAATTCTTTCCACTGTAGATGGAAATAGGAATTCACTTGTCACTACTGCTTTCAAATGAATTTCTAAATGAAAATACCTTTTAGACTATCAGGACTGTAACACGGAGATTACAGGTTCTGTTGGTTTTCCATCAATTACAGCCTGTGTCAGCAGCTTTTCAGGATCCAGAGTACACTCCAGTTTCTGCGCTAAAAGACATTTCTTTATGTTGACTTTTTACTAGGAAAAACTGTGAGTGCTACTGTCCTGCAGCACTTTCAATATTCTTTGTTTTCATATAAAAATCTGTAACATTTAGTACATTGGTACAGTTTCCACAGTCATCTTCTGTTCTTTTCCATATGTCTTCTGAATGCAATTCAATTAAATAGGTTGATGGTATTTTTATTAATCTAAGCGGCATTCTTGACAACATCACAAGCTGAACTGGACTGAGTTTTTGTGGTTTTATGACAATCCTGGCCATAGCTGATGTGTTTTAAACTAAATGTCTGAAAACAAAAACATGGACCTTTAAAATGTGAGGTTCAGGTTAGAGATAAGGAGGAAGTTCTTTACTGAGAGGGTCATCAGAAGCTGGAACAGGCTGCCCAGGGAGGTGGTGGAGTCACCATCCCTGGATGTATTTAAAAAGCGGGTAGATGAGGTACTTAAGGATATGGTTTTGTGGGTAGACAGGAACGGTTGGACATGATGATCTCAGAGGTCTTTTCCAACCGAGCGATTCTGTGATTCTGTGATTCCTATCTCTGGTTATGTAGCAGCTCTTCTGTGCCGGAGGGAAATATTGCAGGATAAAAAAAACCCTTTCACAGATATCCTGCAAAATACGTTGGAAAAAAATTCAAAAGCACAGACAGTAGTTCTGTGTCTGACTCTTGGTGCTTTTATTGTGGAAGTATCTTGGAGCCCTGATTAGGGACTAAAATCTCTTCTTTCAGGCTCTATCAAGGAATAAAAGATGACACTTGCCCATACCATATGTAGAGTAATATTCATTGATGTTTGATGGAGATCAGGAAGGATGATGCAGTGGTGGTCTACTGTTCTGCAGGAAAGAGGTAAGTTTAATATTTTTTATTCTGTTTCATATTAATATGCTCATCTCTTCTAATCCTAGACATTTTAACTTTATCAGTTCCTTGGAATTAGTTCAGAACTTAGAAATGTGATGCTTGCCTTGCCAGCTGTTTACAAATCTCCCTACATAACTGAATTATTGAGTCTCAGAGCTGATTTGCAACAGCTCTACTAACCCCGCTCTTGGCCTTTCATAAGGGGAGGCTTCAAATCTGACATCCTGTGGCATTTTGCAAATGTCTAGAAAAAAAATCTGTGCATGCAGAGTCTATCAAAATCACTTTCAGCCTCTGCATAATCAGGATTTGACCCAAGGTCCAAGAAGGGTTGCTTGTTTAATTGCATTTCTCCATGGTTTCACTTCTGGACAGTAACCTTAGTGTGACAGACAGCAGATTCCAAGTTAGCAAACTTCATAGGGATCTCAAGTCCACTGCCAGCGTCAAGAACTACAGCTTGACACCATCAGGTGTCTCCCTGAGTCGTGATTGAGGCATTTAAAAACACTGAAGGAAGGGAGGGAAACTCATCTCCCCTAATTTTGGCTGCTTCTTTGAAGTATCAATTACCACAAGGTGCATCTTTTCTGTTTACAGGATTTATAGGTTTGAATTCTGAAAATATATATTGGAATATGTAAGTTGCTGATGTGGAAGTTTATATATTAAAGTTTTCATTTGCTGGTGTAAATGGATTCTCCTATGTGCTCTGTACTTTTAGAAATCATTTTAGTTAATGAAGTGAACTAGACAAGTACAATACAGATACAAAAAATACAGATAGATCATTCTTATCAGTCATTGCTACTGTCTCTCTTCATCGAAAGAAACAGTGGACAAATAGAAATATTTCTGAACAATGGACATAGCTTAATGCCAAAAAGTCATAAATGTCTGCTTATTATTTTCATATTAGTCTTCTCAGATTCCTTTTTTCCCCAATACTGTTGTAGAGCTACTAAGTGGTACTTTCCTTGTACAATGCTGAGGAAAGGGATATGTCTTAAGAAAGAAAACTCCTCTCCACTGATCATATCAAAATATACTTTTGTATAAATAGATTTGTATTGAAACAGTGTATTGGTAAGCCTGCCTTAGTTTTACTTCTTGGTAAAGGAAGGTCAATAACTGGCCTACTTGTGCCATCTTCTGGATAATTACAGAACTGTCTTTACATAGGAAAAGCCCCTATCAAGAAGCATTAATAATTATCAGTCCCTTGAAATAATTTTCTAATTGAATCCCTGAAGTAATTTTCTGTCTGATTTTATAGAATTTAGAGCAAGCAAAAAACCTACTGAATTATTAATAACGTGTCATATTCAGCTATTTGAATAATCAAGTAGATTGCACAAAAAAGATCTTTGTAAGTGTGGTCCAAACAATATTGATATATTTAGCGAAGTTATGTTTTACGAAAATGTACTTTTTTATACTGATACTTTACTAATGAGAGACCCATTTTCTCAAAAGACTGGTTTTTCATCTCTTGTGGATAATAAGAAAGAAGGAATAAATCAAAGTCATGTTGCATGTTACTGGAAATAACTGTGCTGTGTACCACTGTGTTACCGTTCTGATGCAAATGGTAGAAGAACCTGCAAAGAGCAGTAGATGCCGTATGAGCTGCTGCAAATTTCAGCTTTACTATTCTATTTATTCATTTAATTGATCTTGCCAAGTCTCTCACATTGAGTAATTACGCCTGTCTAGGGGAAAAAGGCTTCTGTAGCCTCAGTTTGCTTCATTTTCCATGGTATGGAAAGGTTCTCTTGCTCACTGGGATGTACTGCAGCGCCCTCAGCAGGGGAGAGGTGGCACAGGCAGAGATTTACACTTCAGACTAAAACATGTTTTGTAAGTTCAAGTTTCAGTTTACACCTTATGGGGTAATGGGAAATAGTAGACTCCCACCACAAGTGTTGAGTGAAACAAAGTGGACATCTGAAGTATTAAACGTTCAAGTTCTTCAAGTGCCTTCTGTTTCTTGAGAAATGCACCAGTCCCTGAGAAATGTGCATTCAGGACAGAAGTAACTACAGTAAACACTGGGTATTCTGTTATTCTAGACATCAAGAAAGTACCCTGGTCAGATCCAGGTCAGTGTGCCATGGTGCACTAACAGGGTTAGCACAGGGGAGGAGAGGTTTCTGTTTTGAAGACTTCTCATCGCTTTTGAAAAGTGTGAAATAATGGGAGTGTGAAGAGCAGAAATGGCACAGGGAAGTGATGGTGCAGCATCTGCTTGCCTGTCCTTTGCATGTGTTTCCCCTCACTTTGCCCCAATCACCAGCTTTCCCATCCAAGTGCAATTGTAAACTGAAATGGAAAGCCACATCGGAATGGCAGAATTCTCTCATTATTCTCAGTCTTCAACATTAGCACTTGTTAAGAAAGAAAAAGCCCATTTTCAGTTTCTTTGAAGGTGATAGTGGCTTTTGAACTGAGTTGAAAAACTTTGTCACTACCACAAGTGCTACAACGTCTGTTCCCTACTTGCTCTCTGAAAACCTTGAGAAAAGTCTCCAGCTTGGCCTATGGGTATTTTTAAAACACTAATCCAACACTTTCTGAAATAAAACACCACCTAAGACATTAATAGAAGGAATTATAGCCCACTCAGTATGGGCCTTACCCATCACTTATAAAATCTCTTGTCATTTATTTGTCCTTTAAATGACTTCTTGTGATACTTTAATCAGGACAAATGGATCCTTCAGAAGGGAGAAAATGACCCCAAACTGGCACAGAAAGATTTGATTAAAATTTATACTCCTCCTGTGGCAGCCTAGAGATCCCGGGGGATCTGCCATTGCTCAGCAGAGTAGAGGAAATGACAGACAGAGGAAATGCTTTCTGTCTGAGACAAAAAGACTTCATCACTAAGGTGCTGACATCCCTTCTCCGTAGGACCATCCTATGATCTGTTCCTCTTGTTTCCTTTAAAACTCAATGTCAGAAGTTTGGTTCCAGTGTGTTTAACTTCCCCTTTACCGAGTGTGTGTCATTTACTTGTAAGTAAGATTTTTCTAAATGAGGCAAAACAAAGACAGAGATGAAGATTGTGCCGAGATAAACATTTGTGCTGCTGGGACTCCCACTGATTCGGGCACAGCAGGGGCAGAGGTAATGGGGATTCACAGGCAGCTTGATTAGACCTCTGGCTGTGAACAGGTAATTGAAACACTATAGCCCATCACCAGCATTTACTAAACAGCAAGCCATGAAGGTACTTAGTTTAAAGCAGACCCTGAGCAAACCAGAGGCTCTGCCATTATGTATGAGCAAAGCATAAGCTGAGGCCATGGATAATGTACACTTGTGTTGGCGTATACAGCCCTTGTCTGCCACCAGCCCTGCCATTGTCCACTGAGCAATGGCTCTTTCTGTGTGGTTCAGTGGGTGATGCAGGAGCTGTCTGCCTGGCTCAGGGAGCATCAGGCATAAGCAGAGGGGCCTTGGGAAGAAAAGTGGCAAATTGCCTTGACTAAAGGTCCTGTCCCTCAGCCTAGGTTTGCTGCGAAGCACTGGTGGAGAAGGGAGCTCACATCAACCTTCATGTGAATATTCACAAGCTCCCTTAGGAACTGGGGTCTGATGGTTCACTGTCACCTTCCATGGAGACAGTGTAACAGCAGTTTTGAGGCCCAAAGAGACTGAGATAGCATCATAATATTCAGTTTGTTGTGTGGCACAAATAAACATGCTGCCTCCAGAAATCTGTCTCCTGGCACAGACCTCAGCCTCACTGAGGTCACTTTACTGACTAGCTTCTTGCAGTAGTGTCTTTAAAAGTGTGATTGAAGCAAGTGTGTGAGGTAGGTAAGAAATGCTCTGATTTATGCCTCATTTTCACTCCTTAGTAATCGTTCTCTCAGGAAAGTCTCTACAGAAACCTTTTGAATTGTAGTAATTTAGTAGTGGAAGAATACTTTATCAGCCTGAGCCTGCCTTCTGCCATACTCCACTAAAAAGTTACTGTTGTCTCAAGCAGATGTCCCTAGTTTTTAAGACAATGGGAGATTAATAAACTAATTTAGGTTTCCTTCACTCCCATTTGAGAAGAAACGTTGACTCAAACCTTAGGTACAGATGGAAAAAGAAGTCATTGTCAAATGGAGCTGAGACACAGACCTACAGTGCTAGACTTTCTGTATTCTCTGCTGAGTTTTATCCAGACACCCTCAGTTGATACATGACAGATTACCTGTCTGTATTTTGGCAGCAGGGATCATCAGAGCTTTCAGCAGGTTGTGTGGTTATTTAGGTATTTGTAGCATGCTTTGTCATTCCTACATAAAAGTACTATTAAAAGGCACATAGTGACATTAAAAATATTAGAACAATCATTCAAATGAACTGAACACCTCATTATGCACTTACATGGTACATACAGCTACCATAGTTAGATAAAAAGGTCGATGAACAATGTTATTATTAACAGGAGTTCAAGCGTCACATCACCAAATTTGTGACTGCAAATGCTTAGTGAGACAAAGGAGGAATATTTTTTGTCCAGGTAATTGCATAAATGACAGGGTCTGCAGGAATTATTAATATAATGATACTTCAATGATTGTAGTGCCAAAATGGGACTCTGAAAATCTAGATCCATTCTGATTTATGGTTTCTACGCATCAGTCTTTTAAGAGTAAAGGTTTTAAGTATTGGTTATTTTCATCACTGTCTGCTCCAAGACTGTATATACTGAAGATTTTGCACTGTTTTGATATGGCTATAGCAAAGTGCATATTTTAGAATCATAGAATCATGGAATGGTTTGGTCTGGTTAAAAGGAATTGCATAAAAAGCTGTTGAAGTGTCAACATTACTGGTGAAAGACACACACAGAGCACAATGGCCAAGTGCCATTCCTTAGTTTGCTGTAAGCTCTGGCTGACTGTGGCCAACCAAGGAGCTCTTTCAGCCTTAATTTCTGCTCTTGAAGTTTAAACACTACGTATTTACCTCACAATGATGCTGGGAAGCTGTATTAGCTTAGTGTGGGTAAGTCTGCTAAATCCTTGAAGACGAGGAAATAATGAATGTTACTACCTGAAGGGACACATTGTATAGGACTGTAAGAAACTCCAGTGAACATTCTCATTTGCTGTGCAATAGCTTTTCATGAAAACAGCTCTTTTCTTTTACATGCAAGAGAGAGACAACTTTTTCTGGCATTAATGTGCAGATGTGGGTCTAATCACAACTAATGATTTGGTATTTGTAAGCATGGTGTGCTATAGCCCCAGCACAAGTTTACATGAATAATAAGCACACAGAATGTTTTCATTATTATTTATAATATTGCATAATTTTCAGAAGAAACAGCAAAACACAGTACATTTCTAATTTTACCAATATGGTTGTAGTTTGCAATAAAAAAGTAATCTTGGTT
>NW_010208861.1:0-25569 GCF_000695765.1 Mesitornis unicolor | reverse complement strand
GCTGAACCACTGGCCTGATTTGAAGTCTTTCATCTGGAATTACAAGTTTATCAGAGTAGTGATTTATTGTATAAACAGATCCTGCTGCTGGCATTTAGTAAAACTTAGCTGCCTGCCACTCAGTCAAATGCTCTTATTGCACTTGACTAAAGTTTCCAGCCTTGAATTATTAGTTAATAACATCTGAGCAAAAGCATACTTTATTGTTTAGGTAAACCTTGAAACAGAAGAACAGTGCCTTAGATACCAGACTTAGTGTTTGCCTTAGGCAAAACATTATTCTTTTAGCAAGGAATTGTAATAGAAGAGAAGTAAGATCTGTGACTGATTCTCTTATTGCCTGTATCACTTACCTAATGGCAGAATACTATTTCTGAGCTATTCTTTCCCCATTCATGTATTGTAACACTGATAGTCATCATACTCTAACTGAGCATAGTTCACTTGCATGAACTGAGACATGTACAACCCACACAATTCAGAAGTAACACACGCGTGGTTCCATATAGGGAAAGTTGATGCCATCCTTTCTTTATCACGGCATCTGTTTTATCAGTGGTGCTCATTTCATCGGTAGCTGATTAGAGAAGGTAGTTACTTGAATGAAAGGAACAACCATGCCTTGTCCCCTGTCAAGAGTTTCTTGCGATTTACAATAGTGTAATAATACCAACAGCCACCAGATGCCAGCAGCTGCACGCAAGCACTAAATAAGTGCCTGTTTTATGCTAAAAGGCAAGAATGGTGCCGAACTCTCTGGTCATTACGTGGTTGTAGTCACGCCAAGAGCAGAAGCGTACGTTCTCACAGATGTTTCAGTGTCATGTAGAAACAAAAGATCTCATCATAAAGTCAGACCCGCATGGCTGCACTAAAGGTAATCTTGGATTTAAAGAGACCACTTCCTGCAGAAAAGACTGTATGGCTGGCCTAGCTGGTAATTGCCTTCCCTGTTCAAAACTGGCCGATTTCCATATGGAACTGACTGGAATTTCTAGCCTAGTAGATCAGGTTTTTTGCTTTGCAAGCAAAATTTAAGATCCTTCATATCAGATCTTGTATTTGTGAAAGTCTGCACAGAATATGCCAAAATCACTCCATCTTCTCTTCAGAGTAGAGCAGGCCTTCCAGACATGTCACATTCTTGTCCACAGGTGTGCAAACAGTGTAGGCAGGAAGGAGAAAAGGCCAGGTACTCATGTTTAGCCTGGAGAAGAGAAGGCTGAGGGGAGACCTCATCACCACCTACAACTGCCTCAAGGGAGGTTGCAGAGAGGTGGGTGCTGGTCTTTTCTCCCAGGTGATGGGGGATAGAACAAGGGGAAACGGCACCAAGCTGTGCCAAGGGAGGTTCAGGTTAGAGATAAGGAGGAAGTTCTTTACTGAGAGGGTCGTCAGAGGCTGGAACAGGCTGCCCAGGGAGGTGGTGGAGTCACCATCCCTGGATGTATTTAAAAAGCAGGTAAATGAGGTACTTAAGGATATGGTTTAGGGGATAGACAGGAACAGTTGGACATTATGATCTCAGAGGTCTTTTCCAACCGAGCAATTCTGTGTGCGTGATTCTGTGTGTGGTGCAAACAGACTGCAACATTTTCAAGTGCAAATTATACTTTTTTGTCATATTTGGCAATGCTTTTGCCAGAAGCCTTTGCAACACCACAGCCACAGCCATCTGAAATTAAAGGAATCATGGAAATCTCTTCTGACAGATTTCTTCCAGAGCAGAAAACTTTGGTCCCAGAGTTTTCAAAAAGTCAACAGGCAAGTCCTCATTGCCAGTGCAGACAGAGGACAAGGAGTTACTTCGCTCTAGTTCTCCTTCCTCAGCGTACCTGTGAGGTTCGTAGATGGTCCCGTAGTCTTCCAGAGTGTTTTGGTAATACAGTTTCTAAAGAAGGGAAGAAACAATGCAGATCGTCATGGAAGCTCCTATTGCCTTTTCAGGAAGTAAAGCAATTTGTGGTATGCAAATTAGGGAGGTAAGCCGGGAGGTTACAGTGAAGAGTATGAGTCTGTCTCTGATAAGGAAGAGCTGCATAAGCACCAGAACGTGGACTTCCCTCAGAGTACAGCTGAGACAGAAAGGAGCAGTTCATCTGCCCTGGACCAGACTGCTATCAATAAATGTGACTGCGTGGAGGCGTGCAGTTTGGACCAGGGAGGCATGAAGGACAGGCCTGCGAACATGCAGTGATCGGACAGGACATGGCAGGAGGAACTAGGATTTCCCTGCTAGCACAGAAGTGAAAGAGCTGGCAACTGAACTTGAACCCTGCACAGTAAAAAAAAAAGCATTTTAGCTCCACCTCCCCACCTTGAAATATTTGTTATGGGTGACAGTAACTGCTAGGTGACCAGCCAGAGGCAGCAAGAGTCTAGGAGAGAGTACATTTTCAAGAAGGAAGAGCCTTCAGTGTTCCCCCACCAAATATATCCCTTGCTTTCGATTGTAATGCTTCTTAGATGCGAGCTGAAAGAGCAGCTGAAGCCATAGCAGCTTTCCAGTTACGCATTACTTGTTTCCAATTCCAACAAACCAACTTGACAAAGGAGGGATCCAACATCCATTTCTTACCTGACCCAGTACTTTGTCCACCGTCTGTCTGATGCGATCAGTGTGTCTTACTTGGTACGTCTCATAATTAGTGGACAGGTCATCCTGGAAAGCAGACACAGTATCTCACGTTTGACCAACATAAAGTCACCTGACATTGCTTTTGCATGAAAATGAATCCAACTGCCTTTCTCTGTTACATCCATTTCTCTTGTGCTTTCTTCTCCTGTCACATTGCAGCTTTTCTGTTCAGGGACTGTTTCTTCTTCTGAGAACATACTCCATGCATACATGAAGTCACCAACTGTGGCATTGCTCATATCCAGTAATTAACTATGTTTCTTCCTCTAAACGTATTGGATTCCTTTTTCATTAACAGCACCAAATATGACCTCAGAACTTTATAATGTCTGCTCACACAGGTAATCCTAACCCCTAAGTATGGTCTTAAGGATTGTGGAATTGGGTTCTCACATACATAAAAAAGTCTATTTTACATTTCCTTTGCCTGCTGTAAGACAGAGATTGTTCTTAAAGTCCCTTGGTGATCACTATGTACTTATGAACAGAACCCATGGCAGTCACCTCCTGACGTAGACCAGAATTTCCTTCAGGCATTCTTTGCAATAAGAATAGACATCTGTTAGAGAATACAGTACAAGAATCCACAGAACTAACTCAGAAGCCTTCAACACCCCAGAAGTACATCTTATATTCATAAAAATGTTCATAAATCCTGTCCACACTTTTACATGTTAATAAAAAGATGTTGACCAGCATGTTTTTGATAGACATCTGAAAAATGATGGTTCCATTCCACCTCTAGCAAGGACTGAATTAAATATTGTGCATACCTGTTCAGGTACTCTGATAAGAATTTTGGAAGAAATTGCACTTCCAAGTGTTTAGAAAAATAACTAATGAAAAGAAGTGCCAGTCTCAAACTGAAAGCTCCTAGAAAAAAATGAAGTTGTCAGAAGTATTTTAAATAGCAGTGGAATCTCCAACAAGTGACACTTATTTTTTAATTGAACTATATTGCATTGTTCTTCCCACTGTTATGAACACCAAACTGCATTCCTGGGATTGCCAATTTCTGTGCTTATAAAAAGGGCATTTCCATAAGGAAACAGAGAGTTACCTCAGCAATCACTTCTTTTCCTGCCTCCGCAGACACAGGTGGCAGAGCAGCATGATCTGTAACATCCAGCTTATCCTGCATACAGGGAGAGGGATGGTGTTAATAAGAAGCTGAACTAGGCTGTGGAGACACTTTTTTTGCAGACTATTGCCTTTTTCACCTTCATTTACTTCATTGCTGACAACACTATTATGGGCAGCGTGACAAGAGGTGACGTGCCTCCTCACTGCTGGATTCATCAGTAGGATGAGGCACCTGGGGAGGTCCTGCTGCTATTAAAAAATGGTAGGAGGGATGATAGTATGTCACCAGAGTAGTATTGTCCAGTCCATGCAGAACACCACTCCCCAGATATGCTTAGTGGCAAAAAAAAAGCTTTATTTTGCTCAATCCCAAAACCAGAGGAAAAAGAAAAGAGATGACTCGTACCAAACTCAGCCACTCAACACTGGTGGGGTAATGTGAGTATATGCTTTTGCACTTACTTGAGATAAAGACATTCTGCTCTCTTCATTATAGTTGATCAAAGACTGTTCACCTTCTTGAGGTGGAACAACGGGTTTGCTTTTAGATCCTGGCACACAAAACCGGCAAAGTAGAATACTGGAAACTGTTGAAACAAGAAAGGGACTGGTGAAATGGGCATTGAGATTAGATCTGTATGGCTCAGTACAGTGGGCTGGTGTGGTACCCAGCCCAGTTCCTAATGAGCTTGCTCAGAAACCTCCAGCAGCCTGGCTGTACAGATGCAGGGCTTGGCCTGGAGCGGTTCGCCTGCTCTAGAAAGCCAAGCTGGTGTCTCCACACAGCACTGCACTGAGCAGGTAGACATAGTAGGTCACTCACAGGGAGCCAGAGGAATAGTGGTCAGATAATCTAGTAATTTTTGCTTCAGATAAAGAATCAGTAATTCACCTCTTCAGTAGTAACCAACATGAGCTGTTACAGACGAAGCAGCTCTGTAACAAGCAGTTACTGAGTAGTGTGGCCCTATGGGAGAAATTCACTACTTCCAGTTAGCCAAGTCCATAGTCAGGTATTCAATTTTATTCAATGCAAGCAAGAATATTTACTTTGTTGTGGCAGAGTTCAGCTTAACAACACATTTATATTTCCCAGTCATCTTCTAGCCACAATATAATGATTTTCATGAGTTACGAGCTGAAAAATTCCACATGTAACCTTACATTTCAGGTATTTTCAGTTTAGATATTTTTTTTCCTTAGGTTGCTTGCTTGTATTTATTGTTGTTCATACAATGGAATTCCATGTCGTCTTCCCTTTTTCACCTCTCTGTGATACACAGCCCTCACCTTTTCACATCCCAACCGTGAGTGCAGATAAGTTTCACTAATCTTTCTAGTGTCTTTTACCTTGTGTTGTCAACCTTAGCTACTGCCTTCCTCTGCATTACACATTGTGCCATACTGTCCAGTAATTTGAAAGTTTCCTTGGCTATCAAATCAGATCTCTTCAGTTACTAGATGAAAAGAGCAATGTCTTGTGTCATAAAACTAAGGTCTTCCTAAAATCTGAATAGAGCACGGGTCATGGACCAGGACACATGGATGGAAACACCATAAGGAGTGCAGGTATTAACTGCTTGCACCTTGACTGCACTCTAACGCACTCAGGCAAATGGTCTTTCCCCTTAAGGCTGGTACATTTTAGCACATGTCCATGAGCTGCAATTGCAATGAGATTGAATGGGCAGATGGCAGGAAACTTGCACACATGACTTAGGAGGTTACTTACCCAGTAGTAGTAAGAAAACTGTCAGTATTATTGCAATGGCACCACCTCCAAGCCCCACTGCTGCTTGTGGAAGTGGAGAATCTTCACATGTATGTCCGTCTGGGCAAAAGCAGAGCCTAACGTGCTGATCCTGCCTTGTAGAAAATCCTTGCCTGTCTTGAATAATGATAGGCAGCAAGTAGTTCCCTTGTGGGAGGCTTCTTAACATCAGAAGTTCCACTGACTCCTCTAAAAAGAAGAGAAACAGATTATTTCAAGACTCATAGAAAGAAGTCTGACATTCTACAGTCCCTTCTGTTGATAATAAACAAACGTATTTGCACCCCATTCTCAAATCATTTTGCCAGTCTTAATGCACCATAGTCAATAGGACAAAATGACATCCCACTTTATTGCCTTGCTGAGCCTTCTGGGCAAAGAGATCCGTCCCAGTGGTGCTGCACTCTGGCCCAGCTGCACTGATAACCTCTAGAATTCATTAGGGAGTTAATCAAAGGCAGCAGTGGTTCCTCAGCTGTCTTATTCCCTCTTCTGCAATTTGAGCACATTGCTTCTGGTCTTGTCTTCAGCAGAGAAGAACAACGTAACCTTTTTTCAAATGGCAGGAACTTTCTATTTTGAAAGCTGTTCTTCCATGTCCTTTTAGTCTCACTGAGACTGAACAGTAACTAACCATAAAGGTAAGAGACAATGAAATAACTAGAGGGCACATGAATGACAATAAACTTCTCATGAAGGACATGAAAGGAAGAACTCACCAAAGTTCCTTCCTAATTTCCAGTTATGCTTCACATCTTGAGAGTCCTCAGCCAGCTCAAATGTAAATGGTCCAGAATGTGAATGGACCAGAGCAGGCTTAGCTTTTATAAGGAGAGTAGTCCCTTCTTTTTGGTCACACACATATAAAGAAGGAGCCGCTAATGTTGGCATATAATCATTAATGTCAGAAAAGTAAAGCAGGATGGTGCCAGTACCAGTCTGTAGTGGAATACCTAGACAGGAGCAAAAGAAACAGAAAAACACTCGTAACTGGGCACAGACAAAACCCAGTCCACTGACAGGAGCTCTGTCTGGTTTATCCTCCTCGTCACGCACAAGTTTTAGACATTAGGGTGTTCTTTGTTACTGTTCTCCACTTAGATCTTTAGACTCGCTATAATTTTCTATCTAACTTGCACCTCATCTCAGACAGTCTAAACACTGCTTGAATATTTTCTGTCTGGCTGCTTACCATGATCAATGGCATGCACGATGATGGTGTATAGGCTGTTGTGCACATAAGGAGATTCTTGATCAAATTTTTTTGCCACAGTAAGAACTCCAGAATTCTCATCCACGCTCAGCCAGCCATCTGGGTCATGGGCTAGTTCATACCTTAAAAAGAAAGGAAAATTTACAAGTGCCATATTTTCTTAAATGGATCTTGAAGTACAGAAAATTCCCACTGCATCTTTCTTCATCCTGCTGAGCTCTCTAGTTATTTTTACTTGTTAATGATGCTTACGTTTGTTAACAGACAGGCTGTGTTTCAACACAGCCAACAAACAGTTCCCCATCCAAGTCCCCATACCTTGTACAGGCCCATCAAAACTGTTCCTAGGGGCTAAGAAAGTCTACTTTCCTCATCAGATTACCATTCTTACAGCCAAGCATACCTTAGTGCTTTCTATGGCAACAAAATTTATTCATCAAAAGTAAGATATAAATAATGCAACCTGCTTTTAGGTAAAACCATTTTGAAGACAACAGAAACATTGAGCAACCAAGGACTGACTACACCTTTAAATTGCATCTTACAGAACCAGCTCTCTGGATCTACAGTAGTCTATCAGTCTACATCCATCAGTAGGAAACCTGCACCTCTAATGTATATTTTCATATAACTGTAAATATGTATGTGTGTATTCATACATGTACATATACCAAATTAAACTTGAAAACCTCTTTATATTCTTAAGCTATTTCTTATTCTGAGATTTAGAAGTATCTCCACTTACTTTATCTTATTAGGCACATCATCTGGATATGTGGCAAGGTACCTTCTAAATACTCTCCCAGGCATCATTGAATCTTCTTTTTGGACAGTAAGTATAGGAGGATGAAACCTAGGAGCACGTTGTGACTGTAAGACCTTGATGTTCACGGCTGTATTCGTGGATTCTAGGCTTGAGCTAGTCACGATGCCATTTTTACAGAGGAAGAAAGGTTCTTCATTTGCTACAGAAATGACAAGTCTCATCTCAGAGTCATCTTCATAGTTGAGAGGCTGAAAACACCAGGCAAAAGTCTGATTAACAGTTATGACTTTGGTTTGGCAGACATGTCTGTATGCCTGGAACTGAGAGATGAGCTGAGCACACCACACTCAGCCAAGATGCTAAGCTACTGGTCTTCTAATCAGACTGGCCACACTGCCCGTTGCCATGCTGTAGCTCATTACTGCTCCTTACCTTAATAATACTCAAAATGCCTTCATTTGTGTCTGGATCTGTCTCAATGGTGAACTGTTCCTTCTCATTGCCTTTTGTTACTCTGTATTTTGCTCTCCAAGCTGGAGTGTTAGGGGAGTCCTTATCTTCCACTTGGAGCCGTAATACACCTGGATGTTCCTGACCTGCTGAAATCTGCAGCTGGTACTGGGAGAGGAAAGGAAAGAAATAAGGACTATTTCTATTCCCCAAGAAGAAGAAGCTTGTTAGCCAGCATTCCACCACCAGAACATGTGGAGCTACTTTCACAGAATCACAGAATATGAGGAGTTGAAAAGGACATCGAAAGCTCCCCCAGTGCAACCCCTGCCAGAGCAGGATCACCAGAGCAGTCACACAGGAAAGTGTCCTGGTGGGCTTTGGGTGTCTGCAGAGAAGGAGACTCCACAACCTCTCTGGGCAGCCTGGGCCATGCTCTGCCACCCTCACACTGACAAAGTTTGTCCTTATCTACAGCTCGAACCTCCTATGCTCCAGCTTGGGACCATTGCCCCTTGTCCTGGCATTGGACATCCCAGAGCAGAGCCTGGCTCCTTCCTCCTGACACTCGCCCTTTCCAAATTGATCCCCATGAATGAGGGCACCCCTCAGTCTCCTCTGCTCCAAGCTCAAGAGCCCCACCTCCCTCAGCTGCTCCTCGTAAGGAAGATGCCCCACACCCTCAATCATTTTTCTGCACACACTGGGGTTATCTGCGGTGGTTCATGTGTCCCCAGTCAGAGCAAGTGACAGAGAACCCCTTCGGGAGTTACAGAACTATCTTTACTCCAACACATTCCCACTGACTTCATAAAGAACTTATTACTAATCCTGAAATTCATCTAGACTCAGGAGACTACTTGTCTCTCCTAATATTGACTATAGCAGTAGGTCCGTAAATACCACTGAGGCTTTTCACCCAAGATTGTCTTCTGCAGTGTAGGAGACATTGATGCATACAGGCTTTGGCCAGAACTCTTCTGCAGATTTTAAATACCTGACGTTGCATAAAGCAAGTGTGTGTGAGATTTTAGGTCATTTCTTCACAACGGTTTAAGTTTTTGATGGTGCAATGTAGCCAGCAGTTTGCCTAACTAGCACTCCAAAGACAGGCTAAGAAATGCCAGTTAAACCGGCTAAGGCAGAAATATGACTTTAAAGATGAGATGATAATAAAATGTAATTTATGTTTATGTTCATCATATAACTTGGTCACTGATTGAGATCTCAAAATTCAGACTCTTGCCTTCTAATATGTTAACAACACTGTCCTTGCATCACAACTTTTAAAAATGCTGTAAAGAATAATACACGTACTCAGACAGAGGGAACAAATCACTTCTGTGAGGATGGGAATTTATCTAGACTGGAGTTAATGATGATGAAGTACAGATTTCTAATTTTTTATAAACCTGTTTTGGCAGATCAACTAACCTTATTTCAGGTCTTCCAAACACCATTCTGCAGGTGGGAGACCTACCATAGTAACACACGGGTAAGCGTGTTTGCTTTCGTAGGTGACTTTGTGCCCACTGTGGTAACCCAGTATCTATTCTTACTGTTCACAACTTCAAATATTTACACATACCAGTGCTTGACGTGACTCTGCATGCTAGATGTGACAAGCTACAAGCACCCACACAGAATATGCCAGCAGAAGCATTGCTACCACACATAACTGCCCCATCGAGATGCACTGATTTTGTAGACAGGATGGCTTAGAGCCGTTGAGGTCTTCAGAGATCAAAACAGGGATCTTTCAAGAGTAGATTGTAATCAGCATCTTAGCTTCTCAGATGTTAGAGTAAGCTAGTCTGTCAGCATCCTTATGCTAATAGACAAAAATCTTATAGTGCTATACACAGAAAACTAACAAATCACTCTCAATAGTCAAGCATTTTCTTACTGTCCACATTTTTAAGAGATGTTTCTTGTAACACATAAAGCCCATTTGCAGGTAAGTGTTTTGGTCTGCTTCTGTAAGTGTCTGGGGACTCCTATTTCCACCACTGAATGTATAAGCAGTTGGAAGAACAGAAGTGTATTTAGGAAAGCTCAGTAAAGCAATAATGTCTTTTTCTTACATAGGCACTAGTAAATACAGGGAGGTGGTTGTTTGCGTCTTCAACAGCTACGTTCACTGTTGCAGTAGATGACAGCTGGGGACTTCCATGGTCAGTGGCTTTAATCAGAAGTTTGAAAGAATTGGCGGTCTGAAAAAGAGAAGAAAGGAACTTTAAAACCTTGTTCAGAAGCAGTTTCCACATTTTCCCAGTCACAGCTACAAAACTGGATGTGAGACTCTCCCTCCCCTTATACCTGGTTAATGTGTAGTGAACTCGTTCATGCATTAAGTGATAAGAAGTTGCCATATGTGCATCACCTTATAATCCAGGCATGCTGACAGAAGTATTAATCCTGTGGTAGAATCAATATTAAATGTGAATCCATCTGGAAGAGGCATTTGCATACTTATTGAATAGGACACCTGAGAATTCGCAGTGCCCTCTTCATCTTTGTCCAAAGCAGTAACTTGGAGAACTGGCTCAGCTAGGATGAAGAATTGAGACATTAACAGAAGTATTTAGTCTTGACATGCTGTTTCTCAGGTCTATCCGCAGGCTCTTGAACACACAAGTCTTAAGAAAATCTGTAACTTCTCCTGAGGCTCTGGTTATCCCTGCAAAGGTTCTGGCCTCAACCGCATTTGGGGAGCAAATCTACCTAAAGTAACTGTTAGACAATAAAGACCTAACGCACTCTTGACTCTAAAACAAGAACTTTCACCAGTTTTATGCCAGCTCTTAGCCCACTCCTGAGGAGCTGGCACCACACACACTTGTCTACACACATAGACTAAGTCTTTGTCTTTCTGAAACAGTCTGACCAGCTTCTGTGAAGCAGTGTGCATGTGCAGGTTCCAGATCCACAGTTCAGATTTGTCTGTTAAAGTCTTGGCTTGCAGAAGCAGAAATATCTTAGGAGTTTTTCCAGAATATCTCTAACTTTATGCTAAGGTGCATTGAGGTTAAACAAACAAGAAGTCAAGCAGCAGGGAACAGGCCCTAAACCCCCACGTGTTTAAGTAAAACCTGGGGAGAACAGATTTAGTTAAAAAGGAAAAAGAAAGACAAAGGAATTGAGAAGAGGGAAGTCATACACAAACCAGTAGTATCCCTTGTTTGGTTGGCACTTACCTGTACTGTGGTTCTCTCGTATTGTAATGCTATATTCCTCCTTTGGAAACTTGGGTGCGTTGTCATTGATATCTTTAACCTTTATCTTGAAAAATAAAGGGTGGTCCAATGGTTCACCAGTTTTTCTGTACACAATATCGAAATGTATCTAAATGAGTAGAAACACAGGTATCAGAACTGAATGAACAGTATCATTTAGATGTTGGAATGGAAAAAGAACATTTCAGTTCAAATTATGAACTTTGAAGCTGGTTCAGTCATAGCTGGCTAGCATTTGGCATCGAGTTGCACCACTAAGTCATTTCACCCTTCAAAGGCAGCAGATTCATAATGGTCATCCTGTGCATTAAACAATACTTTAAAAAAAAAATCAGTCCCTGGCTCTGGATCTGGGTTATTTGAAATGACTGCTTAATATAAAATACACAAATATTCCTGGGGCCCAACTAAAGAATGCTTTCAGATGTGAAGTAGTTATTTGAGTAGTACGTTCAGTTTTCTCTAGCTGCATCTCTATGATGTTTTGTGTCCGTATCCATGAATGTGCAGGGGATTCAATACTGAACGCTGAATTCTCCTTTGCTACACTTATTTCTGCTTGAAAAACAAGCCCAGAGTGTCTGCCCTGGAACAGCCATGTGTCCAGTGAGGAGAAATAGAAAGATCTCCAAAATGCATCTTTTCGTTATGGAAAGCAAGACCTTGCACAGAAAGCTGCGTGGAACAGTAACTATTGATTGAGTACAGTTAATCCACACAGACACAAGTAGAAATCAGCACAGAATAAACTTAAGGAGACCCCAACTGAAGATTTTTTCCAAGAGGAAAATAAACCCACGCTCACATATTTCATTCATACACTTGTTTTCACATTCCTTTCATTACATTTACTGCTGATGAATACTCTTCTGCTTTTTAAGGAGAAACATACACCTACTTTTAGGTAAGGTTTCTGCAATACAGCTTTGCAGCTCCTTCATTGTAATCTAGTTTTCTATAATGTGTAACTATTTGCTTTGATTCTCTTGATAGGAATTTTTCTGGCCGCTGTAGCTGTAACATACTTCGGATTTCAGGACAACCTTTTCATTTTTTAGATCATGATCAAGGGTCTTACCAAAAATAAGATAGAAAAGAAGCGTACAGATATTTGTGGAAGTCCAAACATGCCGCAAAGCTTCATAATCAGTAGTGGTGTGGAAGTTACCTATTGGTCTCTGCTGAGACAATCATCTTAGCATTTATTTAGGAGCTCAAAATAAGAAAGAGAGGTATTAAAACCTGAAAATTTTATAGGTGTGTCTCATTCTTGTGAAGCTTTTAGCCATAAGAAAGCAATTAATATTTGTGATCAGTTTTAAGTATTTTTTTTAATTGTGTTACCTTAAATGCTGCAGTCTTCTCTCTGTCAATGGTGCGATGTACGTACACATGTCCATTTGCATCATCTTCTATAGAAAACAATCCAGCCTCTGGAGGTTCATCTACTCCAGGTCCACTGATTAAGTATTTTACTGATGTATTAAAGGATTTGTTATTGAACAGCTTTTGAAAAGAGAAATAGCACAACGCAGTGTGAGTAAGGAAGACAGAACTGAAATGAAAAGACTTTAGACCAAACCTCTTCCTGCCACTTTCGCTTTGCAGATGGGGCCTTGCTTGCAGGCTTGGTCTCAGCCAACTCAACATCTCTCAGGGCTGCAGCATCGCTCCTCTCTGCACAGTGCCGGTTTGCAGTGCTGTGCAATGGCTCCCTTACCTCTCCCACTCTGCGCTCTTCTTTCCCTGGGTATGCCTGCAGCTTCCCATAGAGAGGAGCAATAACCCACCCCACCACACAGCTCTACCCAGCTCTATGTACTATCCAACTTCAAACAATTAAGTGGTTTGTTTTTTTTAAATGGTGCTGTTTGATGCACAATTCTTGCCCTCTGCTACCTTTGGTATTTTACTTTAAAATCTAAGTGAGGTTCAAGAAAAACTTTTACTAAAATACTGTTTGTACCTGTCCAGCATATTTTGGGAATGGTCCTTTGTCCTCCTCTTGAATATCAATGGTGGTGATAACCCAGGTCCTTTTTGTGCACTCAAGAGGACGTAGACTGTCTAATTGATAAGAATCTATCCACTATTGGATAAAGAAGTGTATTTAGTGTCATAGTTTCCATATTAACAGTTGTGTATCTGTTTCTTTATAATATTGACTACAAACCTGAATACTTTTCTTTCGGATGGCTCGTCTTAAATGGAAATTTTCAATTTTGTGAGAAAAACTGTTGGCAGCAGTAACCTTGTGGAAAAAAAAGTGACTGTGAGAAGTGTGGTTAGCTAGAAATTATTGATATTACCTAGGAGGAATTTGGCTTCACAGTATCATATTGATCCAGTGCTGGCAGCATTGTATTAAGTTGTATTTAACCCTGGAAACCCCACAACTAGCATCCATCCATTCCATGAGAGCTTGGATAGTGATTTCTCTGGTCAGGCGATGCCAGCCCCAGAAACAGGCAAACTCCACATCTAACAGTCCATGCTATTATCTCTATGGCTTCTCTCAAACCAACTATTTCCAGTTTTCTAAATATCCGTGTCTCTCTCCCTGTGTCTAGTGCTCCTTTAGAAGTTGTCTGGAACTGACAGGACATAAACCTTCTGCTGGAAGAAAGTGAAGTCTGGGGAGTGTTTCAGGTTCTTAGAGGCTCTGTCCTGTGAGTCCAAATGTTCCAAAGAGCTGATTTACCAAAGAATGAACACTGGACCAAAGTCTCTAATATAGATTAATAAAATGAGTATTTGAGAATGGGGACTGTACCCTAATTGGTCTTTTGTAAGCACAAGCTTTCTGCACCAGCTTCAAATACTGATTTTATTTCAAAGCTTTCACCACAAAGGAGTATAACCATACCCAAATTGCACTACTGCCATTAGCTTACAGGTAACTGGTACATCTTCCTCCTAGTTCTCACTGCTTTCATCGGAAACCTTGGAGGTTTGTGACTCATTCCATCAAATGACTCCAGTGGCATTTAAAAACAAAACAGAGTTCTTGGTGCTTAGACTTGGAGGAAGGTTGGGCCTTTACCCCGTGACCTTTTTCTGAAGAAACAAAATACTCATACAATTGCCATGGTTAGAAACTTCGCAAGCAATGCGGGTTCACCAGTAATGCCTTGGAGCTGCTCTGCAAAGCTGTTGTGTAACGCAGGGAAAACCTCTGTAACGTAAAAAGAGCAAGCAAGGCTTTAACTTGGCACTTGTGGGTAGGATTTCACAGAATCACAGAATCACAGCATGTTAGGGATTGGAAGGGACCTCAAAAGCTCATCCAGTCCAATCCCCCTGCCGGACCAGGAACACCCAGATGAGGTTACACAGGAAGGCGTCCAGGCGGGTTTTGAATGTCTGCAGAGAAGGAGACTCCACAACCTCTCTGGGCAGCCTGGTCCAGTGCTCTGTCACCCTCACTGAGAAGAAGTTTCTTCTCAAATTTAAGTGGAACCTCCTGTGTTCCAGCTTGTGCCCATTACCCCTTGTCCTATCATGGACAAGCCTGGCTCCATCCTCGTGACACTCACCCTTTAAATATTTATAAACATGAATGAGGTCTCCCCTCAGTCTCCTCTTCTGCAAACTAAAGAGCCCCAGCTCCCTCAGCCGCTCCTCATAAGGGAGATGCTCCACTCCCTTAATCATCTTTGTAGCCCTACGCTGGACTCTCTCCAGCAGTTCCCTGTCCTTCTTGAACTGAGGGGCCCAGAACTGGACACAATATTCCAGATGCGGTCTCACCAGGGCAGAGTAGAGGGGGATTTATCAGCTTTGTTCCAGGCTCAGATCTACTGGAGAACCCCAGACAAGCTGCTTTCCTCTTTGTGTATGTTTAGACACTTTTGATGATATTGGAAGCTTCAATTGCATCTTTTATGCTGTCCATGCAACCGCCCAGTGATCCCTGGCAGGAGGAGCAGGGAAACCCCCTTCCAGGAGCCCTGACTGGGTCTGTGGGCACAGGAAAGTGGGGACAGACAACGCCGTCCGTGCATCCGGAGCCCTCATCCCTGCGAGGGGAGCGCAGCACCCGCGGCCCCGTACCACACCTACCTGCAGGAGAAGCAGCACGGCGAGCACCTCCATGGGACGCGGGCAGCACAGCAGAGTTTGTTGTTCCTTGGAAGTTTATACAACGCCTTATTATAGCTGAAGGTCTTTTCCCTGAGGGAATACCTCCAGTTTTGCTATCACTTGAGCAGTCCCAGAGGACAAGCAAATATTTCCATTTCGTCAGACAAAATTAAAAAAATAAAAAGGAACTGGCGCTTTTGTAAAAGCGAAACGACCCAAAGCAAAGCTCGATCCTCCTCAGGTCTTTTGTTCAGCCAGTTTGAAACTGCCATTTCCAGCGTAACACAAAACAAATGTGCCTTTACTGCACTTTTATCACGATTATACAGCTAGAATAAAACATGTGGCGTTACTTGACAGTTACTTGGAAATGCTGTTTCCTGATAACTTCAGAGTTGTTTGCTAACATGAAACTTTATATTTAATGGGAGCTGGTTTTATTGCCATGTCCAGGAGCACTACTATTATATTACTTCAGACTTTGAACCAAGAAAAAGTTCTGTAAAAGCTTACTTGGAAGCTGATAAAAACACCACTAGATTGTCCTGTTCCACTCAAAGCCATCAACCAAGTATGAATTTGTACACCTGCAGCTGAACTGCCCACTCAGCGTGTGAAAAATGCATTTTAAATAAAACCATATAAAGAAGCAGGAAATGAAAACTTAAGTCTTGCAAAACCATGTAAAAAGAAGGCCGAGTGGCAGAGGGCATGGAGGAGGTCCTGGCTTCTATGAAAACAACTGTTACAGCATTTTCCATTCTCCTGCATCGCTTTTGCTGGGCACAAGGAGGTTTATTCTTTATTAGAATTGGAAAATAAGGAATTTAGTGTTCTGGAAGTTGTGAAAGGAAGACTCGGGGAAGAACTGACGTTCTGTTCCAGGGAGAGGAAAAGCAATAGATCATGTCAAATAGGCCAGTGTTTTAAATAAAAGTGGGCGTGGGGAGGAAGGCAGGCAGATGGTCTTCTGAGAGGCACTATTAACGGGACTTAAACAGGCTTAAACAGCAGCACAGCATGGAATGGTTGAGACATCAGGAAAACCTCCAATAGCAAGAACCTTCAGATTGTAAAATTCTTGTGAGATATCTCACAGAGGAGTTTTGTGAAGCTTAACATAAAGATTGCAAAAACAACAAAGGGATTTCCAGCAATAGCAAATGCCATTTCCCCCCTTTGAATCTCTCTCCCTTCATTTTCCTCTTGATTAGTCTGAGCTGAACATATGAACATGCAGTGTGTGAAATTAAGTTAGACATACTTATCCATGTACACTAGCAACATGAGAACGTGGTTCTCTGCAAGCATCTACCCACGTCTCTGCTGTTCGTTGGATCATGTTCTGAGTGACCTGGAGATTTTAACAGAGAAAGTGAAACTCATTGATTAGGGCATTAAAATAAAAAGGTATGAACATGCTGAAGTAGTTTTTTCCTGTTATTTTCACCTATTATGATGCCTTAACACAGCCACTGCAGAAGTGACTGCCATATGGAGGAGAAATACTCACGTAGTTTTAACCACCTAGCTTGGCCACTGGCAGCAATACAGCTGAGAGATGCAGGGCTGTGAGCTCTGCCCTACACTGCAGTGCAGTGAAGAAATTTTCTAGACGAAAAATTCAGAGGTGCCATCTTGTGGATTATTAAAAAAATACAACTAAGTAACAAATAGGCAGTACCTCACTTTTAATACAGTGAATATACAGTAACTTCGAATTACAAGATCACTTTCCAATGAAATTACTAGCAAAAATAGCCACAGAAAGTTCAAACCAGTAAGAACACATCATTACCAACATCAAAATCTGGGCTGCAAATTTTCAGCTAATCGAGTTCCAGTCTTTACAGATAAATGGTCTGTTTAGTCAATGGGAGCAACAAAGGCTAAATACCTTTAAAATAAGGCAAAACACAGTACATTATAGACAATTTCATAATGCAGAAATTTCAACTATAATGTCAGCTTCAAAGAAACTAGCACGTATCGATTGAAAAAACTGTCCAAATACTCTCAATCTTCTAACAAGATCCTTTAAATGGCAAATACAAGAGAAACGTTACCTCAATCAACAATAAATGAAACAGAAAGGACACAAGCAATAATGGGATTACAGCATAATTAAGCAGTCTGGAGTCAAACAAGACAGTTCAGTCCCATGAGAGAAGCACACCCACCCCCTGCAGCATTACAGCCCCCTGCCGTCACCTTGGGTCAGCAGCACAAAGCAGAGGGGCACTGGCAGACACGGGCAGAGGGACTGGGAGCTGCAGCATCCTGGGACAGGCAGCGGTGGGAGATGTGTGCTCCCTCCTTCTGGCCACCCCTTTGCTCTGCACTCAACGATATCACTAAGAATACTGCTGAGACTTTTTGTGTCTGTGAGAAACACAATTACCCCACTTCCCTGAACTCCTACCACCAAACATGATCTCTCATTTGGAAAGAAAAATACAGTTCACTTTATCAGCCTTAACAAGTGGCCACCCCATGATTTAGGATACCAAACCAGCAGCAGGGATTGATCCAAGTCCTCCTTGCAAGGCTCTTCCACTTGAGGAAGATGTGAAGCCCCTCTTCCCAGCATGGTTCACATCATTCACACCACCATGACCCCTTTTTGGAGCATGAATTCTGATTTACTGGAGAGGCTTGGTGTCTGTCCTGCCGACTGCCTCAGGAGTTGGAGGCTTTGTGCAGAAACTTCAGACCTGCTGTGTGTAACTGAAAGCTACCACAAGGTTGGCAGGGGGACGTACAGGGGATGTAAAACTTTAAGTGATCGCAGTATTTCACTGCAGAGATGCAAGTAATTAGGAAAAAAGAAACATGTCAAGAGAAAAACAATATTGTTTTAAAGCTTTTCATTTTATGCATTAAAAATACAGTATAGCACTACAGAAAACTATACATATAGGACTAAAATTCTGTTTCTTCACATCTTTGTAACAAGGTAATTTCATCAAAAACAACAGAGTTGTTCAGTTTATACTCATATAACTGAAGTACAATCTGCAAATGCAACCTGAGTATCTTTGTTCTGTAGGCATTACTACAGAACATTAAACCTTTACATTCTCTAGGAAAAAAAAATAATCACTCTATTTAAATATCTCACATCACAGTAAACTTGTTTCTCAAGAAGCACTGTCAATGCAAGGCTTAGACATACATACGATCATATTGCTAAACATAGTTCAAAAAATACATAAATGACCACACAAACCTGTGCTGTAGAAGTATTTCAGTTCCAAACTGAATGTATTTGATGGAATAAACTTTTCTGCTATATTCAGAAGTGCTTCTAAAGACAATATCCCTCAATACAAAATGAAGGAAACGTAACCCATAGTCCTCTCCCTAAAAGGAGCTCTTTTTATCTATAGGCCCAGAACATAGCTAAAATGGAAGCAAAAGTGCTGCAGGATAAAATCCAACCCTTGCAGGTCGGCTTATGCCAAGAACTGTTTCTTGAGGCAAACACAGAATTTCTATTTCTGTATGCGAACAAAGAATGTGTAAGAAGTATCAAATCAACTAACAAAAATTAGACTTGTGTGATTATTGTGCAAGACAAACTTACTTGGCCAGATCACAGCCAGCACTTAATGTTGAACAAGTATTCACTTATTTTAAGTGGCATCACCATCTCTACCTGCTTTTAGTCTCTGACATCAGATTCATGTCCATCCAAAAGCACATTAAAACAAAACTTTCCTACGTCTGTGAGAAAAACCTTTTCTCAGTGCCAATCGCCTTTGCTCTGGTCAAAGCCCACTGAAACACTAGTTATTCTTTAAGAAGTGATCATGCAAAATGTGCCTGTATCTACATGCCCTCCTAACCTAGGAAAGCATCAATATAGAGTAACATTTCAGAGGAAAATTTAGCATACACTAATACCCAGTGCTATAATAACATGCTAAATTAATTACAGCATCTAACAGAATTTGTTTAAAAAAACTGCTATTTTGATTATTGACTTCATCCTGCTCACCTTGCTTTTGGTGCTTGTAACAGTGCACTAAAAGAGCATACTAAAATCGTGCACTAAAACGGCGTACTAAAATCGTGCACTAAAGTAGTGCTTATTGGCAAGAGCAGTCCTAACTTTCACTACTATTAGTCAGGAAAACTTGACTAATGAAGGCTTGTGGAATTTGGCCAGAGCTTGAAATTCTAGCACAGGATGCAAGAACCTTTTATCTAAAAAAAAAAGCTGAAGTACATGATGAGTCTGGAACAAAACAAACGGATGAAACAGCAACAATAGAATGTCCTGGTCCTCTGCAGCTGCTGGTGTTGAATGCCAACCTCTACCTTTCACCACACCTCTGACACAGCCAGTTCATTTTTCAGCATGTCAGACTAAGTTTCACTTTAATTGCATAGAGCTGAATGTACATGCAACTACAATTCGTATTAACTGTAACCTCACAAATACTAAATATGGAAATATAATATTGTATATTACATTTCTTTCCTTTATCCATTTAAAATTTCACATCTGGTCTCCAGGAGACTAGGAAAAAAAACCACTAAAAGTATTTCTTAGACTATTCCTGAGCAGTGTTTTATGTACTGTAAAATACTCTAGTTCATTACATTTATTAATACTCTCACACTTTAAACTACATATAAATCCATGCTTTGAAGTTTCACAAAGCTGAAGATCTGGTAGGCACAATGAGAGAATAGAAACAGCTAAGCATCTTAAAACCAAGATGAAACCAACAAGACAAGTGCAATTTAAATATATACACGATGTACTCTTTAGTATTTGCTACTTTCTCATTTTCTATCACAATGTGAAGGATCCACTTGTAAAATCTGGTCCATCAGACCTCAGCCCACTTCTCAGAAACAGTTCACTGCTGCTGCTGGCTGAGGATGAAGTTAATGCTGCTATTTAATTTTAAAATGGAAGTACAAAATATCCTCTAGAATTTCATCTTTATCAAGATTGTGTCCCCAGCTGCTGTGATTGATTTGAAATTGTAACAGCTGAACTGACACTTGAATACTCACTGATATAGTAATCTTGGGTGACTGAAAATAGATATCCGTTGTATCAAAATATATATTTCCTTGAATTTACAACAGCCTTTACATTCACCATCTAAGAATCTCTTTTTATGTTTTGAGAGGCTAAGGGTTCTGAAAATTAGGTGACAAGAGTCTCTAGGAATAATCTCATTCTGCATTACTCACAAATATCCAAGTGCAATTTGAAACTTGGTCATTTCCTCTAACTGACAAAAAGCATCAAGGCTTACAAAATTAACTTCAAGGAAAGCTGTAAACACCGTGAAGATTTCTGGGTATAAAAATATGCATTCAGTTCTCTTAATCTGTTACTATCGAAGCTGTCTGCTCCCTAATAATGTTTTGTTCTAAAAAGAATCCTTTCTACATTAAAATACTTCAAAACATTATCTCCATTCTTATTAAAAAAAAATCTAATTCATTAAAAAAATCCAATTCATCATCATCTGCGAAGAGTAAGTTTGACGTTGCATAGACAAGCATGCTCTATTATTTTAGAAAACCAGTTGAGTCCTTTTCCATCAGAAACCACCACCATCAAACCTGCCTCACAAAAATAAGCACTTCTGTTCAAGAAAAAGAGCATGGATCCAGTTCTCTCAAACACACCAAGGTAACACCCCAGACTTCAGTGGACTTCAACTGCAGGACATGTTATAATTATGTATTTTTCTAAACTTTCATACTCTGCTTCTATTATCTTCATTGAGCAATCATAAATATTTTTGAGGAAAGACAAATGGAAGACACTTGCCTTCAGGGAAAAGATTTCCTGTTGGCCTTGCTGGCTTAAGATCAAATGCATTGAAATGAACAGTGCTGCCTTAGAACCAGGCATCAAGAACCTATTTTCTCAGGATCCTCCTAGGAAGAAAACATGACCCTTCTGCACTGGCCAAATGCTTTCTAGCAGTCAAGAAGCATCAACATTCACTAATAAATTTTTCTTCATTTAAATTTGCATGATGTTTGCATTGTGCCATTTGTTTTTATTTTCCTGTCCCCTATTGTTTTTTTAGAAGGAACATAACTGTTGGTATTGCCATTTTTCTTTGGATTTGCACACGCGTATGTTTTTAAGCCTTTCATGGGAGCAGCTGAACCATGGAATACTAGGGTTTGCTTAGGGGGTCTGATATTACCAACACTTTGAATTTTAGAACCATTCTCAGAGGGCTGCATATTGAAAAGCTGCTGCTTTGCAGTAGGTTTTTTTGTCAGTTCACTTCTCACATCACCAGGTTGTCTCTGAGAAGACAGTCCACATCCCATTCTCTCAGAAAGTTTCAAGCGACCTGGATGAGAACGTAACTGGTGACTTTCTTCAGAGTATGAATCTCCCCTGTGACCTGAATAGCTTCTGGGCAGCTTTGTAACACTTTCTTGGGGAACCATTTGCTTGGTAGACAAAGGGCTGAGCAATGCTTTGCCTTTGCCAGGGCTTTTTAGGGTACGGATGGAGCCGGGAGCAGTCTGTGGCCTGGCTTTGGCTGCCTTTCCTTTCTCATTCTGTACAGTCTGCATCTGCAGCCATTCCAGCTGCAAGAGGCGATCAATGTATTTCTCAAGAAATCCTGTTGGCTTTGGTCGAAATTCAGTTTTACCCTCTACATTAACAAAGATGGCCAGTTGCTTCAAGTCCCATGAGTTGAAAGGAGGTGGGAGGAAGTCTGGGTAGTAATATTCTGATTCCTTAAAACCCATACCAGGGGCATCTTCCAAACAAACTGGATCAATTTCTTCAGCTCTGAGAATGAGTTCTGGTGGCGTGCAGGGAGATGGGGGAATGGGAATCCTTTCTGAATCAGAGAGATCACTGGCACTATCATCTTCAGCATCTTCTTTAATAATTTGTACCGATTCAAAATCAAGAAACATTTCATCTACAGATGCTTCTTGCCATTTAGAAGAGCATGGACCAGCTTCAGCAACATGTACTTCGTTATTTTTTTCCAACTGTTCTTTTTTACTGCAATAAAAATGCTGCACTGGGACATCTTTAACCCTACAGAAGCTACCTTGTGTGCTGCCCTTAACACTAGGAGGGATCCTGTGCAGAAAAGATTCATTTTGCTGCCTTTCTGGGAGACTCCTCTTTGGTCCTTGTACTCTGTGGAGTGATGTGCAAACACTTGGGATCCTAAATAAAAAGAGAGATTGCATCCTGTTACAATGATTAATGCCTTTGAAACAACAATTTACAAAGGTCTTGCTAACTCCTTCAAGGACATGTATCTACATGAATGAAGCTAAAACTGGCATGGAAACTCTGTAACAAAGTAGCAAGGTAAAATTCATGTTTTTGGCAGAGACAACACTGTCTACTACTGGGTTTTTTTGGTTTTATTTTATTCTGGTTTTGCCTGAGAACTCACTAAGTAAGTTTCCATATTGATAATTTGTTGACCTCCTAAATGCTGAATTCTGGGACCAGTTAAGTCAAGGAGAAACAGAGAAGCCATGATTTCATCACAAGCATTTTATATACCAGTTTGAAACGTGCACAAATTAAATAGGCAATCTTAACATACAATTACCTTTTTGACTGAGTATTGTTATCCAGCTGCTTTTTTCCCTTCTTAAAAATACTTGGTTGGCTACCATCTTGAGTGTCGTGGTAAGTCTGAAAAGATATGAAAGTATGCGATGTAATAACAAGAAGCTGACATAAACGAAGTACCCCTTTTCTGTAAACAACAACAAAAGAGGAATTATTTACCTTTTCAATGGCACTTGATACATTTTTGCCTAATCTTCCAGGAGAAGACTTCACATGAGAAATTGGTTTATTTAGTCCTTTGGTGCTTGGATGGCTTTTTCCATTACTGTAACAAGCAAGGATTAAGCAGAGTATCACATAAATGACAACATTCAAGATAATCAGAATGATGAATCATATGTATTGAATACAATAATACTTTACAGTGCAATTCAGTTTAAAAAAGAGAGAAGAGTTGATTGCAACTATTCTTAAAGTCCATCAGAACTACGCCAAGATCACTTTTTATTTTTTATACTACTAATGCAAAAATAAATAATTCCATCAGATGACAGAATAATAGAACTTGGCCCTTACATAGAATCCTCTGTCAGAGAGCACCAAAGTTACTTTGGGGATAATGAATAGTAAATATTAGAGACTACATATTTAACTACTAATTTCTATAGTACCCGGTGCATGGTCCTACTGCAATTCAACAAAATTAATTATACATTTAATTAACAATTTATAATTAATTATAAATTAAATCTTGCTTGCCTTTCTCATTTGCATACTCTCAACAAAATCTAAAATATTATTCCTATGAAGTAAAGGAGTGGAAGTGAGCAGGGAGCATACGGTCTATTCTGATATTAATACAAACTATTTCACAAACAAAATTCACCATTTCATGTTATACTGGTGGTGTGGAAATAGTAGGACAAAATGCAAGCAGAAAGAATTACTGATTTGGAGAGCTTAAAACTAGAATACATATTTCCTCGATTAGACCAGATACATTTTTCTGGAAGCACACAGAATTATTAAATCAGTGTATTCTGTAAGAATAAGAAAACAGTGTTTGTTCTGCAAACAAGAAATGTTACTGATTTTGAAAAGGAAAGCGCTAAAATGTCACTTTAGAATTGGAATAAACAAACTCTGCTCTCCCGGTCTATTCTAGTTTGACTGCAGCTCAGTTAATTTGTCAGGCTGTGCCTCTTGTTCAGTTTTTATGTCACTATAGTCAGGTCTTTTAAAACAAGACATGATTTCATCAATTCAAGAGCTTATAAAAGATGAAAATAAGTCTTGTGCCTCCAGCATTGATGCAGTCACCTCTGTCACTCTGTGACCGGCAGAATCATACTGCACAGTCATTTCTGTTGCAGGGAGTCAGAGGAGAGGATGAGAACAGTACAGCCATGCACTTATTAACTAATCTACAGTATTTAGAGACTTTTTGTAACTAGAAACAGAAAATAATTTCCTTACTTTACCATTCCTTTGTGGTTTTCATTGATTTGGTTTTCCTTTTTCTGTGTCTCTTTGTGCAGTAATAAGGGATATTCTTGAAGGCCTGGTCCCATTATTATTCGTTTTAAAGGGTATTTGCACCTTTATTTTTACATAATCTTCAAATGACTCCAGTCTTTTGGGCTGGTAAGACAAATGTCTCAAATGCACGCACCACCATGTCCTAGAGATGCAGTAAACAAACACCATGCACTTCCTCTCAATGTGATTCATTTTTAAAGCAGTAAGATAAACACAATTAGCTACCACACAGTACTGGAAAACAGTCCCCTCCCCCAGCGCTCGCTTAGTGGGAACCAGCATCATTTGCCTTACTATTGCTGATCCCTGCTGCGCTGTCATTGCCCTGGGTACCGAGACGAGAGCCGAGCAGGGCTGGCCGTGCTCCCCTCCCAGAGCAGAGGTTGGCCACAGATGCTGCGGAGCCCAGCAGGCCAAAGCTAGCCAGGGCAAACGTTGCTGTGGAAAACCCTGCTGCTGCTGCAGCCACCAGCAAACCACCGAGCTCTGAGAGCCGCAGAACCATTTAGGTTGGAAAACGCCTTTAAGATCATTGAGTCCAACCATAAGGACTCTACACAGTTTACAAGCCCACCCGTGAAAGATTGTTGGTAAAATACAGGAAAATATCTGAGGGTACAGCAGTGTTAGAGGAGATAATTTTCATCATGTAATGTGCTCCTCATAATTTTGTTCGTCCTGCACAGCATTACATGTATTGTCTGGAGCCAAGTATCACAGCCAAACGGTGGTGGGTGTTTCTGCTCTTAATTTAACAGGAACAGATGATCAACTGCCCGCCTTCTGTGCGTGCTGAGTTGTCCTTTTTGTGCCAGCAAATACGCTTTTTCTTTACCCATATATATCACATAATAATTATCTTTCTTCTTTCTCTCGGTACTCATAAATTCCTACTAAAAATAGCGCAGAATTTGTAGCATTCTTGTCTTTTCCAGGAACTGCATTCCCATAGCAGGGATGCAGAGATAGGACTGCAAAAACTCACAGATGACTGGCACTAAAACACCTCTCCTCATCCACCTTCACTTTTTGTCGCAGTGCTACTTATATATTCATATTCACATCTGTATTTACGTATCTCTTACACGCCCCTGTTCTCGCTCTCCCGGCCGCGGCGGGGACGCAGGGGATGGCGCCTGTTCCCAGCGCCCACCGGTCCCACCGGGCGGAGACACCCGGTTCCCCCTAGCGCACTCACGCGCAGCGGACCGCCCCCACACATCTCCTGCCCTTGCTCCCCC
>NW_010208860.1:0-3510 GCF_000695765.1 Mesitornis unicolor | reverse complement strand
CAATCCCTGACGGTCTGGGATTCTGTGATATCATCTACATATAGCAGATGTACATTGGAATGGGGGCAGCTCAGTAGACCGAGGTGTGTATATGTATTTATACATCAGCACTCTGAGGACCTCTGGGCAAGGATATATATGTCAAGATGGATACATCAGATGTGTATTGAGGACCTGAGGAGCTCTAGAGGTCATGTGTATCACACTGGATGTGTATTGAAGGTCTGAGGAGCTCTAGAGGTGATGTATATTCAGAGATCTGGGGAATTTTATCTCCTTTAGTCTTTGCTTTGCAGTCAAACACCAATCACCCCCGCCTTCATTTTCTGGACACGTGTTGGTTTGACTTCTGAAACTCTGATTTATTTAGATGGCTCTAGAAATCCCAACCTCAGCTCCATGAGGGCCAGGTCCTTGGTAGATGTAGCACCAACTTGAACATCTGTGTGGACATTTCCCTATGAAATAACAGCTGGGAGCTCCTCTTCTTTTGGGCTATTGGCTCTGCACTAGCTTGCGCCGTCCGAGCCTGTGTGTAAGAGTACGTTCATTTACACTCAAGTAACGAGTGTGTCATTAACCAAGGAGACGGTGACAGCTGGCACGAAATGGGGCCATGGCCAACGCTGGGGCTGTTTCATTGCTTTCCCTCTGTTTTCTCCTTTTCAGACCCTGGTTGTGGCGCTGACCCGCAGTGAGGTCCTGCTCTGGGTTTTTGTTGCCCCGAAGGAGTCAGGAAGGACGGGACAGGACCGCGTCGCCCCTCGCCCTTTGCGGATCGACCGGCCACCAGCACACCACCGTTTTCTGGACTCATCTCGGTTCGACCTCTAAAAATCTAATCTAGAATCATAGAATAGCATCACTGAATGATGTCTTGGGCTGGAGGGGACCTTTACAGCTCCTCCAGTCCAACCCTGCAGTAGCAGGGACGTTGTCACCAGATCAGGGTGCTCAGAGCCCAGCAAGCCTGGCCTTGAATATCTCCAGGGATGGGGCCTGCACCACCTCTGGGCAACCTGTGCCAGTGATCGACCACCTCATGGGGAAGAGCTTTTTCCTCATGTCCAACCTAAACCTGCCCTTTTCTAGTTTAAAACCATCACCCCTCGTCCTACTGCTCCATAGTGAACAGATTTTCCCCAGATTTCTCATAGGCACCTTCCAGGTCCTGGCAGGTCACTATAAGGTCCCCCTGCAGCCTTTTCTTCTCCAGGCCGAACAGCCCCAACTCTCTCAGCTGTCCCCAGAGCAGAGCTGCTCCAGCCCCTCAGCATCAACGTGGCCTCCTCTGGACCCGCTCCAGCAGCTCCATGGCCTTTTTGTGCTGGGGACTCCAAGCTGGACGCAGTATCCAGTGAGGTCTCACCAGAGCAGAGCAGAGGGGCAGAATCCCCCCCTGGCCCTGCTGCCCACACTGCTTGTGCTGCAGCCCAGGATGGGGTTGGTTTTGGGCTGCAGAAGCACACTGGTGGCTCATGTCCAGCTTCTCACCCACCAGTGCCCCCAGTTCTTTTCCTCAGGGATGCTTCCCAGCACATCATCCATTTTATTTTCCATCCTCGGAGATGTTCAGACCTTCCTGGGCAAAACCCTGGGGCTGTGATCCAGCTCGGCCATCAGCCTTGCTCTCATCCTCAAGGGAATGTTCCCATCTAAATTTTCCTTGATTATTTTGATTATTTCCTTGATTATTTTCCCCATTATCCTGCCAAAAAAGTGCATGAAGAGCAAACTTGCCCACCGTGGCTCCGCTGACACCACCAAAAGCCCTTCCCTAGCACAGAAACCTTCAGCCTCTGCTTCATGTTTCACCTTTTCATGGTTTTCTTTCAATATTCAAGTATTTCCTCCTTTGCTTTCCCAGGTTGTGATCCCTGCTCAGAACAGTCTGGTTTTCGGGGCGACGGAGGACGCTTGCAGGGCAGTGGCTCCCCGAGCACCCCCAAACGGTAAGGCTGCTCGCTTTATATCGATATGGCAATGACATATATTAATTGTGCACTTATATACATTAATCGAGCGGGATGGGGAGAGTCACAACCTTGGTGGGGCTTTATCTGGGGGAATATCTGCTCTTTTCGGGTACACCTCACTTATATCACCTCTTCCCTAAATGCAGTGAGTGTTTAGGGAGGAATTACAGGGTTTTTTTCTGTGTTTTCCTTTGAAAAGACAAAAAAACCCAAAATTCCTTGGTTTCCTTCCTGATTTTTAGAAATCAGGGAGTCTTGCTTGTTGCAAAGGTGTTGGTAGGAGCCCTGCAAAGCATGGCCGGTCTGGAGGAAAACACAGAGATATATTTCTGCAAAAGTGCCCCAAAATATGGGCTGCTATCGCTGTGAAGCTTTGACACATGGGTAGGATGTGGAGAAACGGTCACCAGCTAAAAATAACCGAAACGTGGAGCTTAAAACGAGACGTACATGAAGCCAAGGGTCTCTCAGTCCTTTAGCCAACCCTGGTGGCTAAAATTAGGGCTTGACAGTGACGAATGCGCGTGATCGGTGCCAAAGGCAGGGGCATTGGGTGAGTGACAATGAAAATAACCCCCCTGGGGTGCAGCTTGCCTCCTTAAAGGAGCAAAGAGGAATCTCTGCTTGCTGAAAATGGAGGTGCCGCCTTCGGTTTGTGCAAATATCCTGAGAAAGTGGCAGATTTCTTCCTAAAGTGGTGATATTCAGGGGAGAACCCAAAAAGCTTCATTTGGTCTGTGGTGCAGCATCTTCCCTTTGAGTCTCACCTCCTCAGAAAGTCCTTTTTAATAACCAGCAGCCAATCACGGGATTATTTCCTCCTTTCAGCCCTGATTCTTGCCCATGACCTTCCCTCGACCGAAAAAATACCAGGATTAAGAATGTGATGAAGTGGCTGAATTTCTCATTAGTCTGGTTTTGCCGTGCTTCCAAAGAAAGGTGCAGGTTGGGCTCCCCTATAAATCACTTCCTATATCACTTCCTAGATCTCTTCCTATATCACTTCCTAATCACTTCCTATATCACTTCCTATATCACTTCCTAGATAACTTCCTAATCACTTCCTATATCGATTCCTATATCACTTCCTAGATAACTTCCTATATCACTTCCTATATCACTTCCTATATCACTTCCTAGATAACTTCCTAATCACTTCCTATATCACTTCCTATATCGCTTCCTAACCACTCCCCTCATCACTTCCCTGGTGGGTTTGTGGGAGCTTGGGGTCACCACAAGGACCTCTTTTTGGGTAGATCCTCCTTGCCTTGATGACCTCTTTCCAACCAGTACTGGTGTGGAAGAGCTCCTGCAGTGTTGCAAAACCGACTTGGCACATCCGTCACACCCCATAAACACTTCCCAGGCCTTTTTTTTTGTCCCAAAATTTCCCAATTTTCCCAAATTTCCTCACTGCGCTGAGTTCTGAGGCTGAACGTATCTTAGGGTCTACCATTTGGTGTAAATGGAGAAGTCAGAGTAGTTAGAGGAGTTCAGACACACAGAACACAGAATCCCAGACCGTTAGGGA
>NW_010208859.1:22481-30601 GCF_000695765.1 Mesitornis unicolor | reverse complement strand
TAATATAATATAATATAGTATACAGTTCAGATGTAAAGAACCAGATTCTTTCCCAGTAACTTTTATCTGAACATCTGACCTTAAGAACCAGCCTCAGTTAAGTGCTGGCAGACACCAAGATTTGGAAGGAAGTTAGGGGTGTTGCACTATTTTGAAAGCTCTGTTTTGAACCAGCTGTCATTACGAATGTCTGCTGGTACCCCGTCTTAGCATACAGCCTGTCGCTGCTGAGCATAATGGGAATGAGCCAATGGAGTGTATTGAGCTATGCTTTCTTGCATGTCTTTGTAGCTCAAATTATGCCTTCACACAGCCATAACAGGTAAGCTTTGGATCTATATATGTCACATTCTAATTGGTTCCATTTAATTCGTGTATGTGTCTCTCTATGTGTGTTTGTATATACATATCTGCATAATTATATTCACATATGTACATTTGGACATCATTATTAAATGTAAATATGCATATTGTCACAGATTATTGCTATGTTCATCACATATTCTTAGAGTAGTTGGCTTTATTATACAATAAAACAACCATAGAAAGTTAATGCCTTCTTTAGAATAAATAAGGAGCACAGGACTCATTATACCATGTATGTTTAATGGTTTGGACATCGCAGAGTCCACATGAAAACAAGAAAACATATATTGCAACAGGCAATGTAATTTTTTCAGTAAGAAACATCCATCCCACACTCCTAGAAACATGAGATTCAGCATCACGAGATCCTAGCATTATGTCATCAGCTGCATGAGTTTCACAGCTTATCTGTCTGATTTTATGTTACAGAAGTAAACTCCAACAAAAATGTATAACACTGCCAATTTAACAGCACATTTATGTTAATACTAGCTGAAATGGTTTCAAGAAGGTGAATAGGATCAGCGTTTGTGTATATATGTGTGTACTTATGCATATATATGCATACACACACATGCTGATACAAATGCATGCATGTATGTGTGTGTACTATGTATATAAACTGTCTTTAGAGATGCCTTTATTTTAAAAGGTTGATTCCAAGTACATTAAACTTGAAAATAATGTTCCATACAGTTGATCAATTTAAAAAAGCCCCTGCTGGTACACAGAAGACCAAGATAGCTGATATCGTTAAACATCAGCAGATGAGGCTGCAGGTAGCTGAAACGTTCCTTAATGAAAATTTAAAGAGACCAGATTAAAATGATATTCCTCCAATCCAAGAGAATACAAAGGTAAAGACATTCAATTACAACCAAGATCTCATTTAGCACAAAAGGAGTGTTGTTTGTTGATCAGAATTTATTGCCTGAGGTGAACAGCTAGGCTTGAGACTATGTATATAATTACTTTCTACAATGTGCTCTCCTAAGACTCAGATATAGTCATGAAAGATGATGTCTTCCATAATTTTAGACTGTGATGTCCATGACCAAGAGTTAGAAAATAACAATGGCAACAAATATTTTTTTATCTGTGCTACTCTATCTCCTAACATTATGAGAAATAAAATAAATCCATAATGGCATGTACTTGCTTTTTAAACTGCTAAGTTAACTGTTTTAATGTTGTTTTGTTGGCCAATAGAATAAGTGGCACCAAGGAAGTGGTTTGAGCAGGATACTGTACCTGTGTGTCTGTCCAAAGCACTGGCAGCTTTCCCTGGGACACATCAGGAACGTTTTTCAGTAAGAAGACATTAAGGGTGCTCAGCTCTATACCAGATCTGTCATTAGTTCAGAGAAATGCATTACATCTTTAAAAATCTCACTATTAAAAAAAGATACTGACAGGCAGGAGTGTGACAAGAGGAGAGGAAGAATAACCGGCAAAATGAAAGGACTGATTTGTTAGGGAAGATTAAATGAGTTAATAGGTGTGGGTTGGCTTAGTGCTAACTAAACATAATATCACACTAGTTGAAAGATACTGAAGGAAAATAGCATCAATGAAGGAAAAGAAGAAGATTTGCAAAGATGCATAACTAGGAGAAATATGATGATGTTAAGAAAGGAAAAAAATCTTCTGACATCAAGATACTCTAGGCAGCACAATCTCTCCCCAGGGACATGGCGTCACTTAGGACATTTAATCTAGACACACAAAATAACCAAAAATATGCCATAGGAAACAATCTCACAGTGTCAGGGAGCTGTACTGGATGACCTAAAAGGTACATTGCTAATTTGTGTGCACCTGTTATCTGTGATTTTCCTTGCTTGTATGGCCAACTCATTGTTACTTGTGTGTATTTGGTTTCTCTGGGCCCAATCCAACTCATGCTGTAGTCAGCAGAATTTTCCGACAGGAGCAATAGGACTTCAATATCTTTTCCATGTCTTTGCTGTTCTAAAAAGAAAAAGAAAAAAATAAACATCACTCTGCAAGAACTATTAATGTATCTTGTGTATGAATGTATATACAACTAAACCAGATCAGTTCCTTAATAATTCTTGGATATTTAAACCCCTGTCTATCCTTAGAGATATCTGGGAAAATGTGCATTTGTTTTCATACAATAGAGTTAAAATGTTTGCTAGGGAATAAACTTACAGTTCATCTAAAAATAACTTCTGATGAAAAACTGCTTTGGTCACGGAATAATTAAAACAACTCTCTACACTAAACTAAAAAAAAAAGATATTGCAAAGAAATGGCAGAGCTCTTCCTGTTGATAAAGCCATAATGCAACTGATGAAAGAAACTTAACAATAAATTCTGAACTCAGGGCTGTAGTTTTCAAATACTTTCACCCAGTATCTGAGTGTATATAATCATATGATGCTTAAATTCCAGCTCACTCGCAGGTAGGGAATCACTGCTTTGTGGCAGCTCAATGTTGGCCCCTTGAGAGGCACAAATTTCTGTGTAAGCAGGGCTGACTGTTCAGGGGTCAGGGCTGTGTGTTGGTGTTGTCCATGTATCTAACAGCCAGCATTGTAAATCTTTAGAGCAACGTTTCTTGAAAATACTAAACAGATATTTTGGTAGCCAGTACTCAGCCTGTGGCTATACTGCTTCAGGCTGTGATCTTGTCAGCTTTTACAAGATAAGTAGGGTCAGGCAGGGTCAGCACTTGGATTGGCAACTCTAAGGAAAGGCAGTAGCTGCAGGAAGTGTCTTAGGCAACAGAATAGATGTAACTGTTTTTCCTGAGCCTTTTCTAATACCCTGATGAAGGCATAACACCCAGCTGTGACACAAGAGTGAGATCCTCACCTTCTACAGTCATCCAACACCTTATTTTCAAAGGAGTCTTCCCCTGGTCTGGTGTGGAGATGTGCAGTGCAGTAAATAGGATATGGCACAACTTGGGTACCACTTGCACATGTGCGTGGTCCTGCTTGAATGACTTGTAAATGCATGGCCCCAGCACATTTTGTGAGGAAGGGGGTACAGGTGAATGACATTTCTGACATCTTTGGGGATGTTGGCATCTCCAGACTAAGTCTTTGGCTGTGTTTATAAAACAAAAGACAAGTCTATTGAGCCAAGACCCTGTACACCAACTTCCAGCCTTGCATATTTCTACAGAAAGTATAGGACTGATAATGAAATCCTTGCCCAATAGTCTACATTGCCAAGAATTTTAAATTGTAAGTTAACCAATTTCTCCTCTAAAGTTCAAACAATAAATAAAATTCTATGTGAAAAATGGAGCCTTTATTCCTTTGTCAAAATCTGATCAGAGTAAACTACAGATGTTAAAAGACACTGTAGTTCAAAGAATTAAAAAGAATCTTATGGGGTTTGTACGAAGAAAAGAGTTTTAGAGAATAATATGGAAAATATTATAATGCTATTATATAAATCAGTGGCACATCCTCACTTTGAATACTGTCTTCAAATTTGGACACCTCATCCCTGAAAAAAGAAAGCAGAAATAGAACAAGTCCAGAGAATGGCAATAAAAATGATAAAAGTCAAAAGAATGGAAAATTTCTTGAGAAAAGAACACAAGCATCAGCCAGTCTTTCAGGGAAGATTCACCTTCATGGGACTGCAACTCATACATGAACCCTTTCCATAAACTTGAACAAGTGCTGTTGCCTGAGATAATCTAGAAGATGCCCTTGGCTCCTCGCAGTTCTTCTGGAAGGCTTTGGGCCCTTGCATGAAGCAGACATTGCAGATATTTTCCCTAGTGTACCCTGCTCTCTTAGAGGACTTTCAGACCTTGAGACACTCAATCACTGGAAGCCAATGTGACCTATGGACAGTGGACAGGACATGGAGCTATGTACTAGCAATGCCTTTTTTTAGAAGTTGTAGAAATTTCACTTTTCTATAACTTTCTTTCTTTCAAACTTCAGTTGAATATTCCAGAAAAGCATAGGTGATTCAGAAGTACAAATCCATTGGCTTGCCTGGCAATCTTTTCCGTTAGACCATTCAGCTCCCTCGAAAATGTGCCACTTGTCTATTCAAATATTCTCATCCCCAAAGGACTTGCACAGACTCCCTGACTTTGTGTGATGGGATCCCCAAGCTTCATCAGAGCTCTGCTTAAGCATGACTTAAGTGTGACAATATAAATAACATCTTGTCCTCATGATCTTCCAACCTAATTAGCAGCAAAGGGGAAAAAAAAACAGCTTTCCTATCTTGCAAGGTGAAACGAAGAGGTATCAAATTTCAAACGGATTGCTTTTCCAAACAACGTACAGTTAATTAATGGAACTTGCTGCTACACAGATAGTACTGAGAGAAACAGCATCATATTTGCAAATGAGGAGGCATTTTTAGGCATAAAAGCAAATCTTCACACAAAGTTCAGATTGGGTTAAATTCAGTAGCATGTATCATGCAGAAAATCAGATTAGATTATAATAATGGTTGCTCTTAGTCTTAAAAAAAATCTGTGAGAGTTTTACTAGCTGGTTTTATGTAATAATGTCTCATTATCCCAGCAATTTTTGGCATATGCTTGTCAATGGACAGGGTCAGGAAGGTACCTTCGTCAATGGTAAGCTGTTATACTGTTAAACATATGGTGAGGAGGGAAAGTCTCCTTCCATGTTGTCTCTCTGACAAAGTCAAGGCATCTTGGGATTGACCAATGCCAGTGATCACTACAGAGCAGCCAGAAGGAAGTCCCACTACTCTCAGAGTAATTGCAGAGCATCACTGAACATGTACATATGGGAAGAGAGGGGCTGTCTCACCTACTGATGGATTATCAGGGTAGGTATGGACTAGTACATTGGGCCTTCAGAAGATCAGGAAAGACTGGGAGGCTTTTCAAACCAGTGGCTGCTCACCTCTCTTCCTGAAGCTGGACAAATCCTTTCTCCTCCAACCCTGTGTAGAAACCCTGGAGGCAGCAGTCATATTCACACAAGCATGGTATGTCTTACAGCTCTGTCTGTAGATCAGGAAAAAGCAGACCAAGGTCAATAAGATCTTGAACAAAAAGGGTTTGGAGGAAGGTGAGGAAGCCAAAGGCTCAATGTCTGCAAGTAGCCTTATCTTTTGATCTATGTGACAGCACATCCTGGAATCCTACTGTCCCATTGTCCAAACCAGCATCCTTTCAGAGTGTCCCTAGTCCCTGTGTAAACCCAGACCCACCCACAGGACTCTATGGAAACATAAGGCCCATCGTCAATTGCCCATGGCTGAATTGTACAGCTGACTCTCAGAATGTTCCCCATGGGCAAGTGTAGTCTATGGTGGCACTCTTATCTACTTCAGACATCCTCAGATATGGGCAGAGATCAGGTAATGTTATTTGTCCTAAGAAATGTTACTTTATTGTGGTACGATGGATATCTGGTTCAACTCTAACTGCTGAAAAATGTTAATGCTTAACAAGGTACCAAGAGAATAGAGATCCCTTTTTCCATGATTGCACTTTCCTACAACTTCAGTCATCTTACAGACACCACAAGAAATCACGGAGGATGTCTTCTAGGGAATAGCTGTGCTGGAGTCATCTGAGATATGGGAAGTTGTTTCAGCCTTGTGCATTAGAAAAGTTATCTGCCAGGGTGAAAAAGAAAAAAATTAAAGGAGAAAATCAGCTCCTGACACTACTGGTTTTATTCCAGCAAACTGTGCTTTCATAAAAAGACAGAGCAGATACATAAAGTACGCACAGAATGCACACACAGTTGTGATTCCAGGGTGTTTGTAATGGCAAGTTACATTGTAAATTATTTCTTTGGGTGGGGGGAGAAAGCACAGTGGAAAAAATTTATATTATTCATAAAAATGATTGTCCTGTTCACTTGTGTACCTCTGCAATTTATTCCATAACAGCTTTTTACTTCAAAGAAATCACTAGCTAATGACATCTCAAACTTTAAAAAATCCACTTATTCACAACCCTGTCCCTGAGGGAATTCCTGCATGTTATCAGAAATTTTTCCAAAGATCATTAACAGATATTACAAACCAATTGAAACTGAGTATTTTCTTTGCAAATTACTTATAACTTTAGAGCTATTGAAAAAAGACATTGAGTGATTTAATTTACTTAATCTGTCTGCAGATTGCAGCTATGTGCATATCCTGTGATTGCATTTCCAACAAAAAGCATATATAACTATCCCTAATAGAGATATTTTTCTAAATTATCGTACAAGATCAGCAAGATCTCTGAAGATATTAATGTTTACTTTTTCATTTAGAAAATTGCACTCAAGAAAGAAATGGGCACCTTTATTCTGTTGTTATCATAGAAATAATAACACACCATAATACTTATTTTACCTGCTATTTTAATTAAAACTCCAATAATCATCACATCTGTGTATCCTTTGAGGATATGTTCTACTGATTTTTTCTGAAAAATCACTGTATTTTCATTAGGCTGTTAAGCCAATATTTTAAAAACACCTTACACAGCAATGAGTATACTGAACATGATCCTCTATCTTGTACCAATCCAACATAGCTAAGTGTAGAGCACACTAATTCAGCAAAAGAGGGCTGGAGAAGGCATCTTATTCTCCATCTTACTGTCTTAAGCTCCTCCCAGAGAACCTCATGCATATCAGCACCACTTCTGCTGGAAATATGGAAAATATCTTCCCCCACAAATATTTAACTTGTGGCTTCCTGGCTAGGGTTCCTGTTCTCTTTGCAGGTAGGAGATAAGGGTTTGAGACCCCTGAAGCTCAGGTGGACTTTGAAGACATTTACACTGAATAACAGTTAAGGCACCTGCTCGGTCTCGATCATGTGTTACACATGCTTTGCCAGGTCGCTCTTTGAAGAGATGTGGGCAAAGCAATGCATAGTTTGAGGAAGCAAATCAGGAATAGTTGCTGAGAAGTGCAGCTCAGCTGAGCTGGTGACTGCCTGGCCAAGAGGTACAAGCAGAAGAAGGATTTTAGATGTCTTAAGATCTTTATTAGCAAAAATGCTTGTGATGAGCTTGGGGACTGTGTGAGTTGGGATGCTGGACTTGGACATCTATATCCCACACAAGCCTCAGTCATCTCCTTTTGTGGCTTTGGGCCCAGAGATGACTATTCAGAGAAGGACACAGTTTTGTCACAGCAAATAGGTGCCTAAACATCTTGTCATATGTCACTTAAAATGGTAGCAAAATTGTGCAGGAATTGGTCACAGAGGATTTGCGTGTGGTGGTCACTGCTGCATCTTCCTCAGACACTCTACGTCTTCCCATCAGCTGTGTTAAAGGCCTGGGACGAGCTTAAAGACCCCTCCATTCCCAGTGCTGTTTAACTCTCACTCTCCTGCTCGTTTCTTTTCCTGGGTTACAACGAAAAGATTTCACAGTGACAAGAAAATTTTTCCCAGTGCACCAAAAAGCATGGGTCAGTTAACTTCAGCCAATTTTGAAACTCTGTCAGTAGCTGAAAAGATTAATCTCTGAGCTACAAGAGGTCTGGGTTTGTCCTGTGAATATTGAGAGACAAGAAATCTTTACAAAGGTCCCACAGTATTAACTAGGCAGCTTGTTCCTTTCCACCATTCCATCATGGCAGATGGGAATGAGAAAGGAGATGGGAGGGCTGTTACTGAGCAACAAAAATAGGCACAGGTAATTGCTTTGGTTTTAACCCATGTTGCACCCACACAGATGCAAAGGGATGATGGTATGCTCTTCCTTTCTCCAGATAAAGGTGCATGCTCTTCCTTTCTCCAGATAAAGGTGCAGT
>NW_010208859.1:19137-22450 GCF_000695765.1 Mesitornis unicolor | reverse complement strand
ATTCCTGCTCTTTATTCACCCATATGACCTGCTCAAGACACTTCTTTTGTCGTGGTCCAAACCCCTATTTTATAGTCATAATAGCACTGCAGGTGTCAGTAGTTGCACTGCCAAAACCAGCAGAGGATCTCCTCTCTTCAGAGGTGTCTCCAGCACCCTTCTGTCACACACATGCAACTGGCATTACAGTGTCAGCTCAGGTGGTGCTCACATAGCCCCAGAAAGACAGACCCCCAACGCTCTCACCAGTGGCTTTCACGTCACACCAGCAGTGCAATCTCTCCTGCACATCCAGCTCCAGGGTTGAGTCAGGTGGAGCATCCTCCCCCTCTTCCCTCTCCACCTTCACCCATCCTGGGCCTCATGGTGCTTGTGTTTTCATACAATTGGCCTCCCTGAGCTCTGGGGCTCCTTCTACGTGGGGACTGGTGTTTGCAGCCACCACTATGCCTTCATCAGGTGTGACCTGGACTTTCCACCTGCCAGCGCCAGGCGGTGCATCATCAGCTGCCAAACTGGCACGGCTCCACCGGCTGTGGTGGCTAAGTGCCTCTGTTGTCACTCAACCCGGGGCATCTCCACGGAGTCTGATAACACATCTGCTAATTAATGCCAGTTGTGATCATTGGTCAGATTCTCAACTGGGATAAATTGACATGGTTCCATTTAAGCCTGTGACAATTAGTGGCAGCTTAGAGCTGACCCGGTGGTTTTCTTTATAACGTGGATGCTCGTCTTGTTGAAAGTGAATAAAACCCGCCAACTAAATGCTTATAAACTACTAAACAATCAGAAAATGAAATGATTGTCAGTAACTCCCAGCCCAAGTCAAATTACAGTGGTGACAAAGAAGTGATAGCCTCAGATATGTTAACAACTCTCTGAGCTATCCAAGCTCCTTATAATAAAAATAATTAATAATAATAGGCATGCTTCTGGATACATTCACCTTTCTGTAACGAAAGCCTAATGAGTCTGTCTTTTAAAAAAGGATCTATCAGGAAATTCAAATGTGATTCTATTAACATGTAAGCATAACATTTTACATTTTAACAATTGAATGGATCAAATCTATTCTTGAATTCATTTTTTCTTATAAACAACACTGGTAAGTGAAAAGGAATAGCCTAAGAATTTTCTCAGTATTCTTTTTCTGCCATTTGTCAAAATTTTGTTTTGATCAATACCTCCACCCTGTTAGATTGTATCACCAGTCCTCTCAACCACAGTAAGCAGAGCTGTAGTAGGTATTAAATCCTCACTAGAGGCAAGTAAGGCACTCCTGGAAATAAAGCAAAAGTTTGATAGGTTGTGTCAAAAGAAACTGTTGTTGTTATTATAATTTATTATTTGGTAAGCACTGACAATGCTCTCAGTTCTGCTGATTAAGTTCTTCTGAGCAAGTTCTACTGATTAGCTTCTAAGGACAACACACTACTACAAAGAAGATATGTGACAGCTATCAAGACTTTCACTTTCAAGGCTCACTTAGCAAAACAATTACATGCCAGTTATGCAGGTTTTATGAAAAAAAGAGAGAAAATGCATAAACTGAGTAAATATCATGACTTTTGTGTTCACTAATTTTCCTACTCCAGATCTCTCACTTCAGTACTGTCTGACAACCTCAAAGTTACACTGAGATTTGAGAAAGATCTAAAGACTCACCTCTGAGCATATTCAGTTTTAAGCATTGTGCTGTATTAAAGACAAGCACACAGGTTGTATTGTTAGGATCTGTCTTTGGATTTGGGAGGACAGAAATGGCTGAACAGAACGAGCCCAAGATAGGCAAATATCTGAGCACCTTCAGACTTACATGTACATTTCCTTCAGGCCACAAAAGCAGATGAGATGGAGTTAGCCAGTGCTACACTCATAGGTGGTGACCTCACCTTAGAAAAAATTTTGGGGGTGCAGGTGTCAAAAGAGAGCATCTTTCCTCTCCTGCTGGGTTCTTGATGGCTGCCAGGGCTGTTTCTCTAGCAGACCTGTTGGTACGTCTCTCCACCCTGAGCTATAGGCACATTTTTGCAGGGTATCCAGGAGTCAGGATGTTGGGTTTGTGCTGGTCTAGAGCCAGTGCAGCAGTGCCTGGTTTTAATCTACTTCAGTACGTAAAGAAGTCATAGTTTCTTCCTCCACTCTTACCCTCAGATTCTTTAAGTACATTTTATCTCCAGGGTGGCAGATTCCCAAAACTAGCCATTTGATGGCAAAATAATGCATATACATTTGTGTGTACATGGCAGAGGACAGGACTGGGGACTGCTCTAAGGACCACTGGCCAAATTTGCATGTCAGGAGGGCGCCAAAGAAACACTGTGCCTTGCCCCAGCCAGGCAACACCTAGGCTTTCGAACCATAGCTCTACCAGAGCTCCAGCTGTGCAGATGTTCTTAGAAGAAAAACTCCCTTTTGTCTGCCGCTATCCTCTAGCCTGCACACTTCTCTAAATCCCGCCAGCACGCTTTTATTTTTTTTGTAACCGACAGGGAGAAGTGAGTTCTTATACAAATCCTTTGTGTGAAGATCAAACTGTGTGCGTGTACAACTATTATTTTTTTAGGGGAAAATCTGCCCTAAAATGATCATTCCGTGTTATCCCCATGGAGCATCTGTACTGCCTTTTCAAATGCATCCAAGGCCACCCTCAAGACCAGACTCGACGCTGGCAGACACCAGGCTGCAGCTGAAGTCTCCGTGCATTAGGGGAGGGCAGAGCGTGGGCAGCCCCGGGGCAGGATTGGGGTCAGGGGCAACGCAGCTGGAAGGGGCTGTAATCTGAGTTGCTCCACACAGACAATGTCAGCCTTTGTACCGCTAGAAACTGGTGAGACAACGTGGGAGCTGGGCTGGGGCATGTGTAAAAGGTGTGTCTTTACCTAAGAGGCTTGGACTCTTCAAGCATCCAGCTGGCAGAGCCTAAGGTTTTCAGTCAAATCTTGTAAGTTAACATTAGTATACTAATAGACCAAGGAGCAGAGGATTTGCTTGAGAAAACATAGCCTTTCATTCATAAACTTAGGAACCCTTGTAATGGAGAGGAGAATCAGCAAAAATGATTGACTGATTACAGTACTACTGGGAAATTATTTAAAAAAAACAGAGACTACAGAAAAAGCCCCCAAATGGCAGTAGAACAGCAGTTTTAGGATCACATTCAGTGTGGCTTGCTGTTTGACTATTAAACAATTTGATTACCAGCTAGAAAAATGACCAGGTATTGGGCATAAAGAAGCCTCCATGTGTGACACCAAGGAGTAGCACAACTCACTGTAGTAGCTTGCCTTTGAGAAAGCCTCCCTCTCTC
>NW_010208859.1:415-19106 GCF_000695765.1 Mesitornis unicolor | reverse complement strand
CTCTCCCTGTTTCCCTTTTTCTGTTCTTTCTCTCTTCTTGTGCTCCTGATTTGCTTGAATACAATATAGTCAGGGTTTTACAGCCAGCCCTAATTTTCCCAGAAGGGGCAGCTCTTAAAAAGCAGCACAGGTTCTTTTACTCAGGACCGTAAAAATGGACTCGCACTCCAGTGTAACCATCTAAAAGATGGATGAACCAATTTCATTAAAATAAAAACCTTCTACCTGTGCCCATCCCCCAGCCAAGTTTCAGACAAAGCCGGAACTAAATCCTAATCCAGCCTTTATTAAAGCAGAGGAAAATCAACTTCCTTCTATTGCTCCATTCATTTTCTGCCCCTGTGATTTTCTGAATTTCAGGCAAGCCCGTGACCGAGAGCTGCAGGGCCAAAAGGGGCTGGATGTGCTGTATTCCTGGCCCAAATGGAAGCAGGAAATACTAAACATCTTGCATGGAAGCCTGTTCTCATCAGGTTTATAGCCCAGCTTTTTCCATCAAAAGCAGTGAGGATAGTACAGACAGAGTTCAGAAATGCATCCAAGCATATGGGAGTATATCTACACTAATCCTCCTTTTGAGCTTCATCCAGCACTAAATCAGAGCCACACCGGAGAGAGGAATAATGCAACAACTTGCGGAAAAAGCATGGCTCCTCTCTATTAGGATGGGGAAAATTAAACAACATGACTCACTTTTCTTCACCTTAACTTGCCTGCTCAGCGACCGTACGTCCCCATGCACCACGGACTACATGTGCAGGGCAGACACTGTTGGGACAGCACCGGCAGCCTTGGAAGAATAACGCAACAACTGCACAGGCAGCAAAACTCACTTGCAAGGCTGAGAAAACACCTTTCTGCACGGTTATCCCGCATAGTGCTCACAGCACTGGGGCTGCAGCCACCGACCCGAGACGTCCCCTGAAAGCATCACTGCCACAGTTCAGGGGAAGGGATGCAGGGCTTTATTTTCCCAGCCTGAACACAGGGCCATAGGCACTGGCTTAGATGTGTGAGCAGAACAGGCAGCCTGGTGACACCCTGCTCCCTGTCGCGGGCTCTGGCCTCACCTACTCAAAGCAAAAGCAACAGAAAAAGCTGCAGGATGAGATCTGCATCAAGTGTTTGAGATGCTCTAGCAGCAGAAGCACATGCTGACCAGGGCTAGAGCCCTTCATCACTTTTTCCCCATGCCCAAAGCGAAAAATGGATTTTTCTAAAAAGGGCAACCATGCCCCACAGCCTCCAAATGCCAATCTCTGGACCGCAGGCAAGGGATGGAAAGATTTTCAACGGAGCTTGCTGTGGGAGTGCTGATGGGTTAGGGAGCTTAAAAAGTGCTGTCAGCTGACAAAATGAAGTGGGTAGTTAGGAGAGGGTTTGGCTAACTAACCAGCAACAAGAAAAAATAAGTACAACATGTACACGTGCACCTACCACTCGGGTGAACAGCCTATTGTTTCCACATGTAAAAATCCTCACATTTCTTGATCACTTTTATTGCCTTTTCCTGATTAAAACTGGAAGAAATAATTTCTAGTTCTTTTCTTAAAGAAAAATATCACTCTATGACTTGGTGGAAAACCTTCTAAAACATCCAGTTCTTCAAAATTACTGACCAAAATCTCATCTGGTGTAACTCAGCTTCACTACACTGACATCTACAAAGCAGAGCATCTTTACCCTAGCTTAAGATCTGCCCCCATATGCTGTTTCCTTAGAACAACTTGTCTTCCTTTTTTTTTTTCCACAATATGCATCTGGTTTAAGGTGACTTTTCCTTTCCTAGCATATGGAGCTGAATGATTATGACGATGTACATTTATTTTAAATCACAGACTATTAAATGGAAAAATAAATGCTAATATGTTGATATGGTTTACTTCTGAATGAATTATTGATATGAATGAGTAGTTGAAGCTATCATAATTATTGTTTAGTAAATAAATATATTTTGAATTAGAGACCCTTGATTAAGAAATCACATTTTTGTCTGAAAATTGTTTCACTGCTGCTAGTATAAGAAATACCTCGCATTACTGTAAATAAAAGAAAAAGGTTGGTGAAATTATTCTATTTTTTATCTTTTCCTTTGCTCTGTGAACTTGGCAGCGCTTTGTGCATATTCCCTTTCACTGCTTCTCTCCTCTAATCAGTTAAGTGAGGCTCTTTCCCCTCTTGTTTGTGTGGATCTGTCACATAGCACCTAGAGACACAAAAAAACATTTTAAATAGGAAACACAAAACACAAAAACTAAAGGATTGAGGATCAGATACCTGAAACTCCTCTCAACATTTTCTTTCAAGCTGAGCACTTTTCATATTAATGGTATCTCTTTAACATAAATAATGATCTAATGAAATAAATATGAAATCGAAAGAATCATAAAAAGAATTTTACATTTAAGAATGCCATCTGTGTAACACTTAGCTTAACAATGAAATCATTTCAGTGCCAGAACAGCTCACTCCGCTCCCAGCACGAGTTACAGGAGAGTGCAAGGGTTTTGCGGAACAGCAGAAAAGCCTGAGCTCCACGGCAGAAGGAACACCTGGGCTCAAACTCCCCATGCCACACACAGGCAGTGGATTTTTCACGTGAGTTTTCAATTAGCCCCTGCTGGTGGTTCCACCTCGAGTCATCAAGAATTTTTCAACCCGTTGCTGATTTTTGTCACATGGAGACCTAGATATCAGAGGAGAAGACTTTGCCGGTCAGCACAGGGCTATCTTGCAACAGCTCTTACACTGATTCTCTGCTTTGCCACCGTGCAAAACTCTCCTGTGATCCAGAGTCAGCTTTATCTGTCTGAGGAGCACAGGACTCAGAAACAAGACCCTCTTTAACTATATCTGTAGCGAGAAAAGCGCTTAGGACTTAACACCAGACTCAACGTCAGCTTTTAGGACCGGCATCCTGAGTCACAGGGTTATGTGCAAGACCTATGTCGCAGGATGGAGAAACCTCTTCCAGAACTGGGAAGCCAAGCTCTTGCCGTGTGCGAGGCGGCACAGCAGAGCCATCCTGAACACAATGGAGGTTGTTTGTTTATACCAGCCAAAGAGAAGGGAACATATTTGTTTTGAGTGAGCTGTGTTAGAATACATATTGTTTTATAGGTCTGGGCCTCATTACGCCATGCTAGTCTTCAATATGGATAAGATCCTAAAACTGCTCAACATACTGCAATAAATGTGAGCTCTACCCACAGAACAACTCCAGACTTAGGCCTCATGTCTATCAATGTCATCTCAAAAAAACAAATGTTCAAAAAAGAAAAACAACAAAAGTATCTTAGAGATGATGGAGGATGCTCACGTGCGGTAGATGTCATTCAAGGGGATGCTGAGGAATTACTTGGAGAAAGAGGACTCCACATAACAAGACTGGAGAACAAAGTGGGGCTGAAAGAAAAGGAGAGACAATTAAGGTTCACTGAATGAAATGTGACTTGTACTAGTCAGGTTTGTATTTTAGAAGGTTTTTTGAAACCAAGAGGACATTCTTTCTTCACATCAGTGATGCAGCCACATTAACATCTCCCCATGGAAAGGTCGCTGCAGCCTGTATTTTGCTTAGATATAATCATGAGAGCATCCACAGAGGAAGAGTTAAAGCGCTGTTCAATAAACAACCTGAAGTGCTGTATGCTGTATTCATATAAGGGAAGGTATGAGCCAACGGAGAGAGATGTTCAATTGCAATCAAAGAGGATCTGAGTCTAACTGAGTGCTCACATGACAGTTGGGATCATTTCGGATCCCCTCCAATGAAGATAAAATAGCATCAAAAGCAGGGAGGCTTTTTTTCTTTCTTTTAAGGATGAAAACACAACATCATTAGTCAAATATACTCTGAACTTCCACCTTCTTATGTTGATTTGTACTCAGGTTGAGTAAACATATCTTTCCATCAAGGTAAATAAATGTAAAAGCCTATCAGTAACTTAATTGCTTAACGAAGGATGCAGTGTGGGGTGTAACAATGTTTTTGACTATACTGTTGAAGTTAACAACCTCTCAAGAACACCTCTTATACAGCTTGGCAGTAAAAAAATCTGTTCTTTCTTGAAAACTTGCCTATAAAATTTCAGCAATTTTCCAACCGTTTTTTCCTACTGTTGGGGATGGGGTGGAAACCTCCAAGGGCAATTTTCCATGTGGACCGATGCAAGATGGAGTTTCTTCATTTGAGACACTGTCCTTTGCAAGCCTGCATGCCACAGAGAAATTAAGCCAGAGAAAAGCGGGAAGTCCACAATAAGGGCAGAAGTTACACAGCGTGGGGGAAATATCTCTGAATGAAAATGGTCACAGTACCGAGTGGGACCATTTGTTGGGGTGGGTGGGGGGTTCAGCATGCGGATGTCAGGTGGAAGCCTGATCTTGGATGTGTGGCACACACCCAGGACATCTGGGAGCGTGCCCTCCTCTGTCCTTGCACACCTAATGTCCTGGATTGAGGGGACCCACGAGAGAAAGTAGTTGTTTCCATTAAAATCAAACCATTTAACAGAGGTGCAGGCAAAATCAGCTCTCTGGTGAGAGGACAGTGAGGGAGGAGGGTACGCCACACGTCTGAGATCGAAATCTGGCTCGCGGTGGGCAGGCAGGCAGAGTGCAGAGGCACAGCTGTCAGCCTGACATGATGGATCAGAAAAGCTACTAAGGAGCTGCAAGAGTCCAGGCGATTGAAGCAAAGCAAAACACGGAAAGGTAAGAGGTCAGCCCATCTCTACAATCTATCAATTAAACAATCATCCGCTTCCAAAAGTGTATCATGTCCTGAGCAGTAGACATCCCAGCACGTGATCGCTACCATGATAGAGGGACGGGCTTACCGACAGAGATTAATAATAATAATTAACTAGGAGCGCTAATAATTTTTGATAGGTCGTTCTGTAGTGGACCCCTCTGAGGATATAACATGGTTGGGTATTTTGGCTTAATTCTGTAGTTCCATATCAGCTTTACTCAGCCTGTTGCAAAACAAAGGTGTGTTCAAAATTGTCCATTACGTAGGGGGCTTTTGCCAAAAATGTCACCCTCCTTCAGTTAGTCAGCAGTGGTGAGTGCCATGGAGTCGGCTTCAGCTGATTTTTCCAAAACCCCAGAGCTTTCAGGAACATTCATTTCTGCTGGCATCACTCAGCAGCTCATTGTTAGGATTTGTTCTCATTGGCATGCATGAACTGAAACTGATGTATGGGGCAATCTAGGGTGACAGCCTTCAGCCCCAAAAGAGGATACCTGCTTCCCTTCCAATCCAGGGACTCACACTTGACTCAGAGGGATATATGCAAAAATTATCATTCCTCTCTCATTTGCCCGGTTAAGCCTAAGCACATTTGTCCAAATTAGCAATCAGGCAAACTGTGCATGCAGAAATCTACACTCATAAAAACTGTGGCATTTTTTTGTAACATTCCAAGATTAAATATCTTGATGAAAGATGAAAACCCTTTAACAAATCTGCCCCTAGAGAAAAGTAACATTTTTTTATTCCATTTACTGTCAAATGACATAAAGAAAGTATAGCTGAACACAGTCCTATAGGTTGATTTGTTGCTTTAAATAATGTCACTAACATCCAGATATCAATGTGACGGTGCAGAAAAAAAGAGTTCACATTGAGCTATATTAAATTACAGATCTAGAAATTGAAATTAAGTCTGGTGCTACATGCTTAATTCATGTTTGTGTGACTGAGAAAGGGAGTATCTGGTTTACTTTGAATTTCCTGCCTTAGTGTGGTGAAAATGTAACCCATCGCATTAATTAAAAAATAGTTTTCAAATGTAGCTTAAGTGGTATTGCACTGGCAGGAGGAAACAAACACTTTTTTGTCCTCGACATGCTGTGTGATATAAAGGAAGCTGTTCAACATCTTTTCCCTCAATTCCTCGGTAGGTCTCACAATTCTCATTGAAGAATAGGAAAATCATGATGATCTCTCACAAAGAGAAGCTGAAGATTCTTCTTTAATAAAAAATTAAGCATTTTTCCCTCAAAACCCATAATACTCTTCTGACCATATAGTTTGAAACAGGTGCATATAGGCAATTATCACACGTTATGCCAGTCTATACCTATCACATTTGGGTATTACATCCACTATTGTATGTTCACATTTAACACCCCAGAATACTAAATCATATCAGTGGAATTTCGATCAGCACGTATTTGTCTGCATACTTCACATGTGAGGCTATGGACTAACTTTTCTCTCACTATGGTGATGGCACAGGCACTATTTAAATGATTCCTGAGCCTTGTAAATATACACCAGATGTATCTTTTGTAAATGTTACATTTTTCAACATCTCAGCATTTGTGAATAGTTGAAAGCTATGCCAGCCATGCTTTAATGGGGCACAGAAGCATACTGCATTCAAAGAAATGGCATACCGTTGCAGTAGTCAAAATTACAAGTGCTGTCAAAAAGCTACATTTTAGCTTTATTGATTAGCACCAGGTAACACAGTGCTCCACATCACACCCTCATATGTGCCTGTTTCAGCCAATATTTCCTGCACGTGTGTACACAGAGAGAGATGGGAAGCTTCCAGGGCTTCCCTAGGGAGGAAGAAGGGCAAAGCCTTGGAGACCCAGATGTGTCCCCCTGCCACCCTGGACAGCCAGAGGTGGAGCGGGAATGGGTGAAGGTACTGATGCTCTCACAGCTGTGTCCACCAGCCATTGGCAGCAGGCAACCACAGGGATGCACTCACATTCCCAGGACCTGCAAGGAAGGAAGGAGCACCCTTCCCACCAGCACTGATGCTGTTTGAGACTATGATACGTCTTCCTGCAGCTCAGGCTCCTGCTGTTGGTCCTTCCTCATTGCAAAGGTAACACAGTACAGGGAGAGGTATCTCCCCTTAGGGTCCTCTCCTGGAGTGCAGGGTGAATTCATTCAGCTGGAAGGAGCAACCACCTCCTGGGCTTTCCTGGACCCCTTTTTTTCCCCCAGGCTTTTCCTGGCTTTCCTGTGTTCCTGCAGAAATCTCAGAGATGACCCAGGAGCACAGGTGTGATGGGTTTCAGGAAATTTCTTCTCGGCACTTTCTCCCTCCTGACACTTGCCCTACCCATTGCCATCACAATCCAACTGTCCCGCTGGTCTCCCTGTTAGCACCAGGCAGTAAAAGGAGCCATCAGAAAAATCAACCATCACATTTGCCTGAAAACACACTTCTGCTTTGCAAGGTTTGCCCCCCAGCTGTCCCAGAGATAAGAGGAAAGTTCTTTATCACGTTGGGCGGTTGCTGCTTTTCGCAAGGCCGAGCGCTTTTGCTCTGTGAATTTCGTGCTGTAGTTGCACAGCACGCCTCGGTCCAGCAAATCAGCTAAAATCAGATCTAGGTGACACATGACAATAAACTTAAAGGGAATGGACTAGATGTAATGCCCCGCTACAAGTATTATTTCCAAGTTCACAGGCTTGCAAATTAAAATGTCCCTGGATCGCTGCCATAAAAGAGAACATTAAAAATCAGGGGAAGAGGTCTGGGCATCTGTTAGAAGCATCTAATATATACCAAATGTGTATGCTGAGCTTCTTAGATATATGCATTGCTGAAATATAACCTACGACTAATGTAAAAGCAGAAATATTTTAATTGTATTTTTCCATTTGATATTCAAATGAAAAAAATATATCTTATTAAACACAACACTTGGCTTTGCTATTTTAATAAAAAATAAGTTGTTGAGGAAAAGAAAAGCAAAACTACTGATTCCTTTCCTTATGATGATCAAATGAGCCTTTCATGTTTGTATCTTATACTTCATTTTTTAGCATTTTGAGGCAAATAGCAGATATCAAGACTTAGTAAATAATCAAAGACTTATTCAGTTTTTCCAAACTGTCATGCAGCTTATCTTGTAATAACTGATCTCTTAGGTAGCATAAGCTATTTAATTGCTACTGAAGATTATTTGAATGAAAAAAGAGACGACATTCTCCCTTACCTCTCAAAAAGACAAAACTATATTCTTCAAAAAGACACATGCCGACAGATAGATTCTGATCTCCTCTACACACGCACAAGTGCAGTAGCTAATTTTACAAGATTTGATAGGAGCTGTGTATCTGAAACTACACCCTGTCCTCCTGACTGTACATTCCACATGGAAAATTGCTTAATTTGGAAATAAATTTTGTTGCTGATAAATCCAGGCTCTGTAGTCTCCGGGCATCTAAATAACCAAATGTATTAAATTATTTTTAAGAGCAGCTAAGTATGCACAGCAACTGTATTTTAAAGGGACTTCTTACAGTGTTGGCAAAGTGTGTATCCATGTATCCCCCCTGACATGATAGAGTGTAATGGCTTCGGTCTGTCATGTCAACCATCTGCATATTAAACAGTCCCTAAGTACACATTGACACAGCAGACCCTAATAGCTCTGAAGCCGTAACAATCTATTGAGTCAATAATATGCATGTTAAAGAGCATCTCCTGTACTTCCATCAATATCTTTTATCTTTTCCTTAATTTGTATCTTCTTTTTATATGTATATTTGGAGCTAAGGTTTTAGGAACCTTTATCCTTTAATGTGCTGTCGCAGATGTGAAACATGTGGCACAGAGAGGCATATGCAGTAGCAAAATCTTTCCTTAGTATCTGGGCCAGATCTTAAAGCGAGGGCTGTAATAATTTTACTCTGGCAGCACACATTCTTCCAGATAAGGTGGAAATATCCCCTGTCTTCTGCTGGGCTGGATCTGGTGCTTGTGAAAAGCCTAGGAAATATTCCTGATGATTTCACAGGCTTTGGATGGAGCCCAGTGTGATGCTACTCATTTCCTATTACACATTTCCTTCTAATTAAATTAAATAGGTCACAAGGGGAAAATGAAACAAAAGACAAATGTATTTACTTACAGTAATATCAACCCCCAAAAAGGACAATCAGAAACAAGAGAAAATATTATACAAAATACAATCTCTCTCCATTAACTGGAAATTATGTCTGGTACTACCACAGTCTTAATTCATTTCTGTGTGGCCCTGAGATCTGTTACACCATGGAAGAGGGAGACTGTTATTTACGCATAAGAAAATGGTGACTTAACTTCCTTTGTCTAAATAACTGCAGAGAAAAAGCTTATTTTGCTTTTCCTCAACTTCACATCATTGTAACATGGTGTGATCCTCTCACGTCCTGATCACAGGACTTTTCCACCTTCTTTCACTCTTCTTGCTTTCTGTAAGCATCATGATTTGGCTCACACTTTTAAAAGTGAAACCAAAGTGCAGTCTGTGTTTCCAAAAGGCAGACCCAGGGACAGGGAGGTCACTTGACCCTATCAGCAGATCTTTCTGGCCTGAATTTCCCTCTCCTTTCCACTAATTTGACACCACTGTGTCTTTGAAGCACATATGGATTTATTCCAGCATAATCTTGATTAACTTTCAGGCCAGTGAAGGCAGTATCATGGTATTCTCCCTGTAGCTTTCCAGGAGTGTGTGAATCGTCCTCTCTCTGCTTTGCACCATTTCACATCCCCAAACACATGAGACCAGACCATCTATTTCTGTGCCTCACTTCAGAACAGCATTGCCTAACTGCATGACAAGCACTGAATGCACCTACCCTGTATTAAGACCTCAGCAACTTTCTTCTTGTAGCCAGCAGGCTTTTGTTCCCAGTACAGTGGTAGGGAAGTCGATCAGATGCCCACATGCATTGCCCAACCATAAGGCAGGTCCTCAAAGCCTCAGAGTAGGACATCCACTTCATCCTACATGCCACCATGTGTGTTATCAAGACAGGACTTTCTGAACAGTAAGTATTACGGTGCTCACACAGCCACAATATTCATTATTTAGGCTTATCCACTGAATATCTAACAAGTAGATTTAGCTTTGGGCAGGAGATGCGTTTTTATAAATGAAAAAAGCTATTGAAAATAAAATCAAAGCAAATGAACAAAAACTAAAGGATGAGTGCCATAAACCAAAAAGATAAAAGCAAAAGTCACTGGAAGTCCTGTTATCTACATTGCCAGTATTTCCTTTAGCTGAGGGAGTCAGCACACGTGGAGCTCTGGAAGGGTTTATTCCTGAGGGAAACAGTTCATTGTCACAAGCTCCCTTGTATGATGACACAGTTCATCACCAAAGCATATATGAAGTGCAGTCCTCTCTCTACAACATTATGGATACAGCCTTGCCCATTTGAGGAAAATGTGTCCTCCCTGGACTTGGTGCAGGACCTCTCCTTTGCTATTCTCTCTAGTCAACCCTGGTACTTGTGGAGCAGCCTAACAGCCAGGACCAGTCCAGCCCTGGTGACAGCATGAATGTCCCACAGAAATGACATAGCAGCTCTGGATTTTGTATGACACCTGCCTGCTCCTCTGGCTTTTTCGTTTGCACTTAATGAGCCCTGTAGGATTCCCTGAACTTATCAGAGTTACCAGGTAATGGCAAAGGGCAGGAGAAGGAGAGCTGCTGGCCGCACAGCCAGAAAGAGAGGCCTTTAATGCCAGTCCTCTGCACCAAGGGTTACTGGGTTGAGTAACACTCCAAGTGGCCAGCACTTCCAGGAATTGTTCCCCTGATTTATGAGGAGAGGTCGCCCAGCCCAACCCCACATTAAAGCAGCTGATACCTGCCACCAGGTGAAAGTTTCACCAGTAAATGAGTCTGATACATGAGGGCGATGAAGAGAGGGCAAGTGAAAGAAAGGCAGTGTCCTAGGCACTGTGATCCATATATCCCCAGCAACAACTTTGTGCCTGCTGTGAGTGCAAGGTGGGCCCTCTAAGAAGGACTCCCCTCCTGTGCAAACCCATCCCATGTTCAGTTGCAGCTGGCCTGGTCTCAAGCCTACAAAAGTCATCAGAAAAACTCCCAGTCATTTCAGTGATGAGAGCTTCGTATCCTCAGGCAAACGTGGGAGAAAGAAATTTGGGCAAGGCTATGATTTCACTATCTGTGTGCATAGGATGTCTCCTTTCCCACACGGAGGAACGTTGGCCACTCTTCCCACTTTTTTGGTTCTCAGTGTTCAACACTGCACCTGGAGTTATCTCCCATTTACCAGGGAGCTGATTTAAGTGTCTGACTCAGTCACATATGTTTGGCTCCCTTATCCAGAGTAAGATTTGGCCTACTAGCTGTGAAAACAGCTTATATCACATGTGCTGCAAAGCCTAGCCAGAACAGGCTGAATAAAGGATGAAGTTTAATCATGGAAATGTTGACCTACAAATAGAGAACAAAATGTTAAACCACATGGTATAGGGTGCTGCACGCCCCAAATATCAAGGGGAGGAAAGAAGAATTGAACACATTTGGAAAGTAAAGCTTACTGTTTAGGGTTTGGGGTGGGTTTTTTTATTTTTTCTTTCTGCAGATTCGGAGAGTCAGACCCACACTGTTCCCGCTCGCGATGACACTCTGGCATCTGAAGAACAACATGACACCCACCACAAAATGCTGCTGTTGGCTGGCACCGTCTAAAGTGGTGAGGTTTGGTGAGGGAAGTGAGACTGCCAAAGGAAGGCGTGTAGAGGTGTCACAGCTAGTGGGACCCGGTCACCAGCATGACTCAAGTCTACGGGACCCATACAAACCAGGGAGAGGTAAACATGATGGGGATGAATACCCCTTTCATCTCAAGTCCCTGAAAACAAGCTGTGGGTTACCTCTAATGGCTGGGGAGGCCTTTGTCATTATTTTCACAACATTCTTCATCTGGGACGTTGTAACCTTTGCAGGTTTCACGCAAAGAAGGGCAGCTTTTCTGGCAGAGAATCCATTTCCATTTTTAATCACAGCCATCACACACAAACAGTTTCCCTCACAGGATGTGAAAACTTTCTCGTAGGCCTTATTTAACATCATTTAGGGGGTTGCAAAAGACAAAGAAGAATTTTTAAAATCAACAATGGTCTTGCTTTCAATAACTTGCGGGCTTTGTCCTTAGGTACATTGCATTTTAGACAAATGCAGTTAACAGCAGCCGGCCAGACCTTACTGACTGACAAGCGTTTCTTTACAGGATTTCTATGTGCCAAGGAGCTGGACAGTAATATCCATTTGGTATTCATGGAAAGTACTCGCAGAACAATAATGACAATAATTGCTTCTGATTCTTGTGTTTACAACACTGCCAAAGTATCATTAGAGCCTTATTTATAGATAATAATGCTTATTAATCACACATATTTGAATTTTGGAATGTATTAGATTAATATTCTTTTGTAACTTGGTTCTGTACTAATGCTATGAAAAGCACTTTCTGAATGCAGCCCACTGGGAAGTGCCTGCCTCAGAAAAGTAAAAGCATCCAAGCCATCTGCAGGTGAGGGACAAAGGGCATACCTCTTCCTTAGCAGGCAAACACCAGATCTGGGCACGCAATTCCCAAAAGCAGCTCCTTTGGACTCAAATCAGGGGCAGGCTCCTGATAAGAAAAAAATAAAAGTGAAAGGTGTGATAGTAGTGTCATGCTCGAGCTTGCTTTTCAATGCTCTATGAAAGGGTTTGCTTTCTACTGTTTTATGAAGAAACTGTTTTGGGGGGGTAAGGAAGAGGTCCCTCTGTCATTTTACTCTTGAACGGCCCAATCTACCCCATGGGCGAGTTTAGCCTGGACCTCAGAATCACTTATCAGTCAAGAGGTCGATAATGAGAAACACAGTACAAAAATCATTCCTAATTTTGGTTATTAAATAATTCCAGCTTTTCTATATCAATGTCTGCTGCAATTCAATAGCATGATAGAAGGAAAATGGATTTTTAAAGATGACAGTTAAAACAAGCAAAAATGTCACCCAAATCTAAATATCAACTGCCATATATTCATATTCTCCTTTGTCTCTCTGTAGCCCATTACAATGCTGAAAAATACACCAAAGCAACAGCAGTACCAAACTCTCCATTTTTTGGTGTGTGGCCAGCTCCATAAATTTGCATTTAAACAAATATAATCCAGAACAGTGTGCTATGTCTTTTTTTTTCTTTTTTTTTTTCCCCCAAGATGGTTCTTCAAGCAAATTTAAAGAGGCTCTTGTCAGTTTAGGGACCACATTTCCATCTGCTTTTTTTTTTCCTTTTTACCCACTGCTGATGTAACGTAACTACTATAAACACCAGAAATTAGAGAAACCGGGAAGGGGGAGCAGGGGGCATTTTATTCTGTGTGTCCATTTTGTGGCTTTTATGGCACTCCCTGCACAGTCAGGATAACCTGTTCGTCAGTGTCACAGCCCTCATTGTCTCCAGGGATCTTTCACAGTGGCGGGGGCGGGGGGGAAGAAATAATTAAAATGCAGAAGCTTTAAATTGCAAAGAACACTTGTGGCTTTGCTGCAACTCCCCCAAACTGCCCCTAGCTGATGTCTTTTAACAGGCGAAATAACGAAGTGATGGTGCCCCTTTAAAATGCGTTTCACCCATTAATATTCCAGCGTGCTTTGCTTACTGTGTTTATAAAATGCCAGTATTGAGGTTTCCCAGGAATTTCAAACCTATCAAGACAGCCAGTGCTGAGCACAGCCCAATCATTTCTAGACAAATCCAGGATTTAAAATAAAATAAAAACCTAGCAGCGTGGTTAGAGACAAAACCAGAGTGAAGTTGGGGCCGAAATGCGGAGGGAAGCCCTGTCCTTATGGGTTTGGTACAACAAAGAGGGGCACTGCTCCCGCCCTGGGAACCCCAACTCCTGCTGGGTGCTGGTGGTCCGGCTTGTCTATGGTTTTCCCAAGAAGAGGGTCACGGCTTCACCCACTATTTGAAGACAAAGAAATTATCCCCCCAAGTACCGACACAAGGGATGTGCAGAGCTTTGCATTGGAACCCTTTTCCACCTTCAGCTCGACACCATTCAACCAAAATTGATCCCAAAAATTGATGGCGCTGCACTGAGGAGACCTTGACTAACACCCGGCCATGAGCTTCAGTTCTCTTGCTTCTCCTCTTCTGAAGAGGAGCCTGTAAACCCAGGTGCACACGACCTGCTACAGGGTTCACCAGCGCAGAGGCATCTACGGCATATTCTTCTCTCCACACCTATTGGCTGCTCTGCAAAATGTTGGCTATATTTTCCTTAGGTTTCAGCGTGTCACGGTGCAGAAAGCTTTCCCTCTAACCAGCCTTTCAAATTTGCATCTTATTCTTTCCCTGCAGTACTGAGAAATAGCTGGAAGAGTTCAGTACTAATATCCTAATTTCAGAAAGTCAAAACATCAGCATTTAAAATCAGAATTTGCTCTACGCAGATTCCAGACTTCTTATTTTCTTAATTGAGTAAAGAACAATAATTTCTATTATTGATGACTGTTTTTTTCAGGGCAGTAGAGGTTTACTCGTTTCTCCTCACTCTGTTAAGGAAAAGGCAAAGTGAACAGTTACCGCATGGGGAAAGGTAGGTTTGTGCTTTATATCCACATGACTGATGTGAAATCTATACAAAGTTAAAAACAGAAATTGCTAGCAGTAGTATTTTACCTTATTTTTTTTTTCAGGCAGAGGTATCATAAGTCAGACTTTTATGTCCACATTTGACTTTCTAAAAAGAAGTAGACACTTTTTTTAAAAAAACTGAGTTTTAACGATTCTCACTGAAGTCAAATGAGGGGGTAAATGCCCAACGCACTTGAAAAATAGTCCCTTTCCTGCACCTGTATGAATCCCCAGTTTGAAAAGCTGGCCTTCCTGCACAAAGTAAGCAGATGACTCTACAAACACTCCTCACATGCCCCAGCAATTTTGGCACACGAGTCAAAATATGCTAAATCAGATCTCGAGCAAATCCCAAGAAACGAACAGCAAAACCACCCTCCTAGCATTAAGTAAGGTTGATACAGGTTACGTTTTAGGCTTTGTAGATGTGGGATATGAAAACCAAGATAGAAAAGTTTTGACTAACTTGTTCATTAACCATATCTCAGTGGTCACAAAACATGAAAAATGAACATTCAACTGGAGAAGTTCTAAACAGAGAGCGTTTCACAAGTGTCTTTTTCTTGTATCATTTTACTTGCCGTATTTCTCACTAGAACAATATTATTCTGTTTTTATTTAGCATAGGTTTTATTGTCAAATAGTCATTCTTTCTGCTATCAGATCGCATGATTATTGTGTATTTATCCCTCCAGATATGTATAATGAACATTTCCATACCTTATTTTTATATCATTTATAGCTACTAAAATTTGGAATTTGTAGTTTCACATCATCTTCATAGAACTGTAAGACTCAAGCAGGAATAAAAACAAATATATACCTTTTCATCAAGAAGTCTGCTAAGCAAAAGGAGAAAAAATAATCTTTGTATATTTCTAAATAGTCCTGTAGGAGTCATATACTTTTACTACGTGCTCTGTACTGTATAGTTTCTCCCTCTGTTATGACATCTCTGATTACTTAAAAAAAAAATTTTTTTTCAAAAACGTTAAAGCACAAACCTTTGTATGGAGTACTTTTAGTATGCCTTTTATTCTGACAAGATTAATAATTATCCTATAAGCATGACACAGTGTTTTAAAATGCTGCTTCTGCTATGAGTTAGCATTGTGCATATGTGTATAAACGTGGAAAGAAAGGTTATTTCACAGCAGAGAAATGTATATTTAAACAAATTGCGATTAAATGGTAAAACTGCTTAAAAAGGAAAATCAGGGGTTTTTTCCCACCACAGTTATTCTGAATTTAAAATATCTGTAATGAGTTCCAGAAGAGTGCTGGCCATTTGCAATGAGAACACGGGCTACTGAAATCAGTGGGAGATATTTGGGGGAAGGTTAGCAAATGTCCCAGGGCTTTGGGCAAAAGTGGCCAGAAGGAGATCTGCTGTGTGGCAGGTGACAAGCATGTCCCCTCCCCACCACCGCCAACCTGCCATCTTCTGTGGCACCTGTGACTAGCTCCTGGTGGGAAGCAGGTTATGGACTAGCCAGACTTCTGCTGTCCTTCAACTAGACAGTTCCTAAGTGCTCGTGGTCCTCATGACAGCATGAGTATTTCCCAGAACATGCAACTGCCCTTTCCACAAAGCTCATCACATCCAGAGCTTTCCACCAGTGAAATGACACTTTTTTTTTTTTTTTGCTGAACTGTTCAAAATGCTCGGTCATATGTGTCCTATACATCACACATAGCGACTGCAATTATTGCTGGCCTGGTTCACCAGAGACAAAGCAGGTAGGATCTAACCCTTAGATGGCTTTGGGCATAAGGACAAAGGCAACATGGCCCTCAGACTGAACTCCATCCACATCAAATAAAGGGAAAAGTAATACCCCTGTTGATATCAAAGTCCAACAGAGGTACACCAGGGAGTGGATTGAGGGCCAGATCCTACTCATTCCAATAAGACAAAACTCTACGCGGCTCAAATGAATGGGATAAGTGGGATTTGGCCCACCTTGAGGTGCACAAGCTTCAACTTCCAGAGGCTGAGCTCTGCCTGCCTGTTGGAGCCAGGCACTGGAATCAATAGACCATGTATTAGGTAGAGGACCAAGGACTACACTTTCTCTCTCCCCACAAAAACCAACAGCAAGACAGGTGGTGGCACCACAGCTTGCCCCCAAGCTTTGGTGCTGGGATTCAACCCTGCAACACTCTTTTTACTAACTTTTCTTGCAGGAATAATTTTTAAATAATATAAGGCCAGATGCCAGAGGGCTCACTTTTTACAACATAAAGCCAAATCATACCAACTCTCATCCTAAATTTAAAATAAGATTGCATTACTTAACTTCATACTTTTTATAAAAGTCCTGTTGCGGTGTGGTTTCATGAGGTATAAAAGCCCTTGCAGGTATTACAGGCCACATCAGTTCATTTCATCTCATTAATCAGCTACTTAAAAATGTTTTCCTTGCAGCACAGTAGAAAATAAAACAAATGTTCTTTTTTATCATTTCCCAAATTAAATTCATATTCCATAATAACCGTATTTCATGTGCAAAATAAAAAAATATGCTTACATACCTGACTTCACTTCTTTAGTGAATTGCTTCATTTGTAAAATGTTGCATGTAAAATTGGAACCTAAAATGAATTATGTGTTTTTTCTTGATATGAAACCTTGTTTAAGTTCACAGCAATTTTAAATATGATACATTTAAAATATTAATATTTCCCATATATTATTCACTGACTTTCAGGTTTCATCTCAAGTTAGTGGCGCTTCATATTTCAAAGGAAGAAATGTTTCTTTTTTCAGGACTAATGTTCTATTAATTCACTTTGTAATATCACTCTGGTTCAGACAAATGAAATTGCACTAAATTGCTTATGCCAAGAATCATGCTAAAGTTGTCGGCATTATATAAAATTCCATTTTCCATTACTATTTTATAAGTTTTTTATCTCAGTAGCATCTTTTAGGCATAATTCATAGCCCTGCTTAGTTAGTTCTAGAAGGACAAATATATGCACAAATATTTTTATGCTGAGATGGGGGTGTATGCAGATATTTACAGTAAAGTCTGTAACTTAAGTGACTTTTGCAAGACACCAGATGCAAACTCTCAGTGAACTACCTTAACACCTTTGCCTTTATAAACATTTTCTTATTTTTGGAAGTTTTCTCTTCCAGCATATATTTCACTGCACGCGTGTATAAACACACACATACACATTTGTGAAAAATAAATTTGTGTGCACGTAGAAATACTTGAAATGCCCCATATGCATATTACGCAACATATGCCATTCATGTAATTGTTACATATCTAAATAAAATGCATTTTATATATATGAATAAAATAGGTGAAGGAAGTCCTTAAAGGACCCATAAAGGCCTAAACATAGACAGATTCTTCATCACATACAAAGAACTGAAAGAACCGTGGATATAAACCAGATCCTTTTTATATGACCACGTATCTTTTATAATCTTTCCATAAAGTCCACATGGCCACATAACTATTTCCAGAGATGTGGATGGAAGTTGTACCTGGGCGGGCTGAAAATCTTTAATGACTAAAGCAGCATTGAATCCTATGCAATGACTTTCGGGAGTGAAATAATTACAAAGCACTGGAGCAAGAGTAGCAGTAAAATCACCTGTAAATAGATCTAAGGAACTATAAATATACCTCACTATTTGTATAGTCGACCTTCTCTGACTGTCATCAAAATCAAATGTTCAGGAGCTAGAAATCCTTCTCCGAGGAATGCAGATTAATATGTTTATATGAATATACAGTCTCTGCCCTAAACTTTAAGTTTGCAACATTGTTAATAACGTATGCTTCTTTTTTAACGCCTGGTATGTTCTCTCTTTGAAATTTAAAAAATGAGATTTTTTTCTTTAGATTTGATCCAACTTTAAAAAAGAAATTAAAATGCAGAATAACTAGTGTAAATCTCTGTCACTTGTGAGCACAACGAAATTATACAAAAAGTGAATACAAGAGAATGTCCTCCTCAGAAACAGAAATGTCCTGTTCCTACATGGTCCTCAAACGCCAGGATTTTGAAATATGAATTAGACCTCAAATGCAAATTAACATCGGAAGGGGGATGTAAAGAGGAAAAAAAATCACAGAGACATACCAAGTCAAACGCTCCTTTTTCTGCCTATCTCGTCCGCAATGTTAAAATAGGCAAAACAAAACAAATGCACGTCAAGATAGAGCCAATTAAGAAAAAGCGAGCGGGGAGGGAGGGAGGGTGAGGAGGGGAGGAAGGCACCTTACTGAGCACACGGGGA
>NW_010208859.1:0-384 GCF_000695765.1 Mesitornis unicolor | reverse complement strand
ACAGCAGAGCCCCCGCGCGGGAGCCGTACCCACCTGGGGAGGGTTCAAAGGAAGACAACTGGGGTAAATTGGAACCGGCTTTGATTTTTGTCATCCGGTTGCGCCCAGGATGGGGGGGGATGTCGGTCTGGGCGGGGGTGGAGAAGGGATTAAAAGAATGCGAGAGAGGGGAAAAAATACCGAGCGAGAGTGCCAACCAACCGGTATGGAAATAAATGGGGGTTTTGGTGGGTGGTGGTGGGCTGGCATTTTTTTGGGTTTGGGTTTTTTTTAGGAAAAGACGGGGGGATAGAGGAAACGCGGCATTGTCAGTGGCGGGGTGAGTGGGTCCCCACCCGCACGCTCCGCACACGCGTGGGGGAGGGCAAGGGGAGTCGTGCGGGG
>NW_010208858.1:0-12023 GCF_000695765.1 Mesitornis unicolor | reverse complement strand
AGTTCTATTTAGCTCAAACCAGGACAGGCGGAGACAGAGAGTTTAAATAACCCTGCAAAAGCCTGAAACTGTGTGTTCACCCACCACCCTTTAAACTCTGCTCAACAAAAAAAAGTGCTGATACACCAGAGGCCTTGGAGATGGTGACTATGTTTCATCTTTTCTACTTCTATTTCCCTCTTCTCTCTTTCTCTTCTTTTTTATAATTATCTTTCCTTTTTTCCCTTTTCTCCTTGCAACTGTGGCTGCAGAGGGCTGTAGGTGGCAGTTTTGGTTTTGGGCTTTGTTTTTAAATAAGGCATCATCATGCTCTATGTTTTTCTAGGTTTCGCTAATCAAATTGTTACAGTGTTGCTAGCATTGCTAACTTCAGTAGTGTTCCTGTACCTTTGGGCAGTTTGGGCTTCTTGTTCATGCTTGGTTGCCTATGGGTTGTTTAAAAGTTTGAATCCCATGTTTTAAGTGTGGGTATATTGTTTAGTAAAAATCTTGCTTACACCCATCTCCTGAGTGTTTTGTATCACTCTCTCACTGTGCTGGGATAAAAGGGCTCACTTTTTAAAGTGGGCCATGACACATGAAGAACTGCAGCCTGTGGGAAAGACACACTGGAGAAGGTAATGGAGAACTGTCTTTGAGCAGCTTTAGTGGGCACCTGGTGTTCAGCCAGGTTCAACACATCACAGATGAATTGAAACTTGGTGAGTAAATACCCCATAGAAATAAGGGCTGTGATCACATGATATTTCTATTTTTACTCTCTATTTTCAACTACAGAACAGTTTGAGTAGACATCTTTGTCAAAGCATAATCTCAACAGTTGTGTGCTGCATGCAATAGCAATGACAACATGGCAACTCCCTCTAACTTTGAAGTACTGAGCTATAAAAAGCTAAACTATCTTGCACTTGTTTCCAACACTATCAAATAAGTATGTTCTTTTATTTCCCTTCTTTGTTCATGAGGAAAACAGAACAGAAATATGCTATGATACAGATATAATTCTATACAATACAGTGTGTGAAGCAAAAAAGCCTGAAAAAAAACCAAACCTGTCATGGTTTAGGCCCAGTACATAACTGAGCACCACGATGCCCCAGAAAAAGGGCTAGTCAAAATAAGGACTGGGAGGGCTTTTCACCACTTAAACAGGTCACAGGCAAAAGACAGTCTCATCATAAGGAATAAAAAACCAAAACAATTTTAATTTGTTATCAACATCAGAGTAGAACAATGGGAGATACAACCAAATCTTAAAATCAAAACACCTTCCCCCCACCCCTCCCTTCTTCCCAGGCTCAACTTTTGTTCCCGGTTTCTTCACCTTCCCCATCCTCCTTTGCCTTTAGGTGCAGGGGGATGGGAGTGGGGGGTTGTGGTCGGTCTTCCGCCACGTGCTTCTCAAAGAGTAAGGAAAGAAAAATAATACCTCAGCCCAGTGTCTCTCTCTCTTTGCTTCCACGTGACCCCCTTTCCACAGGGGAAAAAGTCCTCAAAAGTCCAATATGGATCTGCCCACAGCTGCAGTTTCCTCACACACAGAACTGCTTCAGCCCAAGTCCACAGAACTCCAATCTGGATCTGCCCATGGTCACAGTTCCCTCACACATGACCAGTCTACCTGGCTCTTGCCACAGGTTGCAAATGGGGAAATCTGGGTTCTGCATCCTCCTCCTCCTCCCTCTCTTTTTCTTTCCTTCAAATCGACCTTGGTGTTCTTCAAAGTTGTTCTCCTCGGGCCCCACTCCTTTCTCCTCTGCAGGTCTCTTCTGATGGTTATGGAGATCCCAGCTCTCTCTCTTTCTTTTTTTGGGATTAAACTGCAGCGGAGCTTAAGCTTAAGTGTCAGGGCTGGCCAAGCCCAACCGGGCAAGGCCGGGGCCGTGCCACCTGCACCTGGGGCTGCGCTGCTCAGGGCCGGTGCCAAAGAGAGAGAGAGAGGCATGCCCTGCACCCCCCTTAAATACATGAATTCGCAGGAGCATTGATTGGCTTGGCCCTGGTCAGAGACGGGTCTGACAAAGGCAAAGAGGGAGCTTTTCAAGTAGCTTCATAAAGGGCCATTTCCATAGCCTTTTCCCTGTTACCAAAGACACAACCAAAAACCCTCTCACAGAAAACCCAATGCAAAACCCAAGGAAAAAAAAATCAGCAAAGAAAAGCTATCACAGGAGCATCACGACCTTGACTTCTGATTTAGAAATCTTATCAATGGAAACTTTTGAAAAATATATCTGCTAATTCTAATATTAGGGCCATTTAATAATAAAAAAAAAGAATTTACACACTATTTCAAAATCTAAGTGACCAAAATTTTGCTTTAACTTTGCCTTCCAAGATTTCTTTTTGGGGTTTAGTTCTTTAAGTCAATGAAGAAAGATAGGTGCTTTCAGGGAGAGATCCTTATCTGGCCACATTATCCAAGCTGAAAAGTATCTATTGCCATCTGTTGTATACAAAGGGGAATCTTTAGTAACTTCTTCCATAGAGGTTTATACTTGTACTTGTAGAGAATGTTCCCTTTGGTGACACATAGATATTTGGCATAATTTCACATACCTTGGCATAATCTCTGGTTGCTGCTTCAGAGAAGCACTGGTTTCCTCCGTGTTCTGTCCTATGTCTTCTGTATCTGAGTGAATGACATATCTGCACTGTCCACTAGATGCCTGTGTTTAGGCAGTAGAAATCTACTTTTTGTAAAAAGCAATGCTGACTCCTAGGGTGGGACTGAGTTTGTAACTATATGTCTAGTGTATCTGTATTCATGTGGACTGGGTCTGAGAAATCATCATACTCAGTAAAACTCTGCAGAATATAATCTAGAGAGTTAGTTCACAGAAGATTCCATTTGCTGTTCTGCTTACCTCTCTATTGACTAACATGTGACCTTAGATGGCTATGTTTTTGTGGACATCTGTATTTAGCACCTAAATTTAAGATGACCAGAGTCTTCATCTTAGAGCTTGATGACAAAAATCAATTTTTCTCACTTAATTTCTCCTGAATTCACTCATTGGGGTATCTCAGGGAGGAGTTAAGTTTGTCCATAACTTTCATTGTGTTCTGTGTCTTTGATGAAAGACATTCCAAAGCCTAACTGCAGTCCCTGGGCATTTGTACGTAACTGTTGCCCAGTTTTGGGCTTAGATTCAGATCTTGGCCATACAAAGCTTCCTAAAAGTGTTTACTCTTTTGAACTATACCAGGAAACTACAACTATATTTCTGATTTAGACACCATTTTGGTGTATAAACTTAAGTGGGGAGAATTTGAGCTTTAGTTTTCAAAACAGCACAAGCGCTCTGAAAATTTACTTGTGTTTAGTTTACTGAAGGTGTGTTGTATCAGACAAGTATAATGTAGTGTGTTTTTTGGAGTTTAAGTAAATTCTAAAGTTGACCATCTAGTGTCTGTATTTTTAGCTTATATAGTTTTTTGTTAACTTTTGTTAAATTTTTTACTAACATTTGATTAACCTGGTTATTCTACTAATCTAATCCGGACAGTATACTGAAAATCACTCCAATTACAGATGGAAAACCAGCTTACATCTGCATAGACCGTGTATTCTGCACGATTCCACCCCACAACCCCCTCCCCCAAACTCACAGTGATATTATGTCTCTATCTTCAATCACATCTGTTGACACTTACATTCTTAGAGGCTTAGATTATGGATATTACAGCAGGTGCTGGGAAACCCACTGGGAGAATACAGAGTGTCAAACCTATACAACATGAACACACAGCTTGCAGTTGCTTTGAGTAAAGACAATTTTATGGCAAAGCAAGGGCACAAGGGAACACATTCAAGAACAAATAAGCAAAAGAGAAACAAAACAAAAAGTAACACAGGCAACGCAAAAGCCAGGAAAATGGCTAAATATGCATTTTTACCATCTGGCCAAGAGCAAGGTGCCTGATGCCTTTACACATGGGGTATTGGCAAAATGAAGAATGCACATGGTGTTTGGTGCAGTAAGTAGAAAATGCAATTCCATTGTTCAGGGCTTTAACATCACAGTTCAATGAAAAAGATAAATTATTCTTATCATTACCTGCAATCAGTCAGATAGAGGTTGACTGATTTAGTCAAGAAATGCACAAATATGTTGGTATTATTTTGTTTGTTTCTTTATAGACAGTAGGTTGATGAAAATTACATTGCAAATATAGAAAAAAACCCATAATTTCTAGTACATAACAGCCTAAGTTGTGTGATCTGTTTTTTGCAATTAAAGGGACAACTTAACTGATTAGGTCAAGTGTTTTATATACATATAAATACAATTTATTTTGTATGTCAGTAGAATTTACTTTGTAACTCCAGTAGAATTTAAATTTTATAAATACATAAAATATAAAATATGGCATGGTTATATTGTAGCAAATCATTATATTATGCTTGTCCAAAAGTAATGTTTTAAAGGAACAGGAGACATAGCTGAAGTGAGTGAATACATACACACACACACACATACATAATGTATATATGTATATATGTGTGTGTGTATATATATATATATATATATACATGCTTCTCTCTATGTTAAGAACAAAACAAAACAAAACAAATCAAAACAAAATAAAGCTTGAAGACAACTAATTGCTGGGATAGAGTGCCTGGAGAAGTGCTGTGGTCCCCCTCACTGGAAGTATTTAAGACTTCATTTACCAGAGTCATGGATAACCTCACCAAAGTCCATGTTTCGGACAGAGAGCTAAGTCAGTTGATTAAATGGGTCAGTTGAGGTCCCTTTCAAATTTGGTTTTTGTGTAATTCTGTGATTTATGTGCTTCTGTTGAAGCAACAACTTAAATGATGTGTAGTGAGATAAGCCATCTAACTCTTCCTTCTCACATCTCTAAATTTGGCATTAACAGCCCCCCCACAAACATTCTGTATCATGCACTGTCAATCGAACACTTAGATGTTTCCTTTTACTCCTCATTCTATAAAATATCAACTCCTGGAATTGTTAAATTTTAAGACAAAGCTCTTTTTTAGCCTATACAACATCTCAGATCCTTCTCTTTGCAGAATTTTAACAAACATATGTTAGATTTCATATTGTAGATGTCCCTCATTGTGATTATACATAACAAACAGAGATGAAACCTAGGGCATCTAGTGTTGAATGTGTGATTACTTTTATTTAAAATTTACTTAGTTAAACTGTAGCAGCATCTTCAAATTATTCTCTCTAGAACCTTGGATCTTCTGTAGGTGAGTTTCTAGCAAAAGGATGGGGTTTTATGCTCGCTGAGCAGCATATCATGCTTAAACATTACAAAAATTTGCATTGCTTATTCTGTCTTATTTTTCTCTGAAGTAGTTGTTGCAGTCTGGAGTATACAGTGTTAACCACTGATTTTAGAGCTTTCTAAAAATTATTTTTTTAAGGTTTTTTTTGGGGTTTTGTTTTGTTTTGTTTTGTTTTGTTTTTCCAGAAAGAGTTCACATTGCAAAGTACACTTTTCAGATTTCAAGTAAACTGATATTATACTTGTGGATACCAATATGTTTCATCCTTGTTTGCAACATTAGTTTCATAGCAACTAATGTAACTCAGAGGGCAAATAATATAAAGAATACTAAAACCAGACGAAAATTAATAACAAAACAAAAGACATAAATTAAATAAACAGGTCTATGAAGTACTGTAAAGGTTTTATTTTCACTTGTGGTTATGTTAATGTTACTATGGGAACTTCAGCTTTGGCATTTGATGTGATTCAACTGTAACAAATACTGACTGAAAAATGAAAAAAAACAACAACAAAAAAGAAACTGTGATTCTTTTTTTCCCCTAAAAAATAAAAATTCATTTACATTTTACATCATCCAACAGATTATATTAAAAAACAAGTGGAGAAACCGGAGAAAGAATGAGAAATTCTGTCTCTCTATGTCACGTGAGATTTATTGTCAAGGGAAGCAAGTCATAGGCTTTATCAGGACTTCAATAGTTAAAAGATTTTAAATCATCTAGTAGTGTACTTTTTAACAATTAATCATATAAAAGAAAGTCTGTAGAAACTATACTTAAAGGTAGAAAATATTTATCCTTTTTGGAAATAGCTTGCTTTCTCTCAGCTTAAATGAAAGTCAGGCCAAAATTTTGAATCCTACCTTGCAACAGCACCACATATCAGGATATTATTTGCTAATGTTCTAATAAATCAGATTTTCCCTAATCCAGCTCCTGGATATTTCATCTATGTAAAGACTTAGTTGTATTTACAACACTACACAATATGTCTGAGAATCCTTGAAGATGAGATCTAAGTTATGTGCCACCCAAGCTGCACTTAATATGCCTCACAGTAACAGCTCTTTCCACTCTTATTCCCCTTAAGGACACCCCTTTCTCTGCAGCCTGTGCAGTGACAGGAACCAAATATCTCTTCCTACCGTGGATAGACTTGTCACTGATTCTGATAAGAATTGGCAGACTGGCTGCAGTAGCTGCTAGAAGAAAAGTCTATTTACCCAAGAGTAGAAGCCTGCTGCATCTGCACAACATCACATCAGCAGAAACCTGGTGTTTGCTCCAGGTAAGGCTAGTTGAACAGCTTTTCTGAAAGAAAGAGGGCCATTGAAAAGACAGTACTGTGTTGATATCTAAATAGAATTGATGAGATTTTGTTTAAGAAAGAGTGATTTTGCCTGTGTAAATGTAGACACAAAACTATGAAATAGCTCAGACCTGCTTCTTTCAACTCAGCCTGAGTTCTGACCTATGCCACCAAATCTCACATTCTCACTACCCACAGGTTTACTTTAGTAGTTTTTATTTGTCATCCTTTCCTTCTATGAACAAAATGAACAGTGAAAGCACAGAAATGTATATGTGAAGGCAGAACATCAGGGTCTCCATACTATTGTGATGAAATTTATGCAATACTGACATTGAAGTGAATCTTCCTTTTAATTCAACTGAAGAGCTTGATCTAACATTTACCTCCAGTATATTGTGATATATTGCAAAAATGATGAAGAAAATAAAGGTAAACTGACAAGACACTTTAGCAAATGAATAACTTCATTTTCTTAATACTATTCCCAACATTTTCCAGCTAGATGGAGATCTTAACACTTTCAAAATGTACAACACACTCAGAATCTGTTCATAAGAGTGTCAAGCAATGAAATTGTACTTTAGTATTTATAGAGTGGTTTCTTAGTAATTCTTAAGCAACCCTGTCCTTGAAAATTACTATTTTTAAGACTGATTTCTCTAGAGCTACTGCTAGTGTCTTCTGCTGTGGTCAGACCAGAGGACAAAACACTCTAACATCAGTGTTTCTTTTCTTACTTCTTAAGAGACCTAGATTCTCTTCTCACTCAGAATTCACAGCACAGATCCCTCTAGATTTTGTCTAGTATCTGACCCTTTCATGTCAGCAGCATAGTTTTCCACATCACTAGACTGACATACATCCTGTAATGAATGGTCTCTGATTCTGAGCTCAGTTAAACAATAGAAATCACCCAAACCTTTAGTAAGCAATTGCTGCTGCAGAGTAACATACTGTACTTACTGCCAGAAACAGAAACAATTTTCTGACTGATTTGAAAAGCTGTGAGAGAAATATCTGAAGGCCTGTCACAGCTGCGGTTTCTTTCTTAATTGTTCATGTAGCGTAACATCTATGTGAATCTTCCAGTGCATTCGTGAGCTAGAGTAAATAGCTTAATTCACTTCCTTTTAAAGTAGAATAGCCCACTTGAGATTTCTGTGAAAGCAACAGTTCCTTCTGCAGTTTATGAGACATCTTATCTTAGCAAACTAAACATATTCTCCAAATACTTCTTTCTTTCATACAATAAAATAGCTGCTTCTGTGATTGTCCCTTTGTGCACAATTGAATTTCACATGTGCTACTGTAGAAATCTCACAGATAAGATAGTGGCTGTGCTTAAAATCTTTCCATTCTGTGTTTATGCTATACAGCTGCCTTTCCATTGCATTTACAGAAATTTAGGATTCCAGACTCAGTTTAGTAGAAAAGCACTTGTCCTGACAGAAAGTCTGGACTGGGGCATGTTTCACAGTCTCCAACACTTTATCACTCTCTGACCTTCACAAAGAATGCTAAGAAGTTTCTAATATAGGCAAATATTAATTAGAAATAGACTCCTCAAGGAGTCTCTAGGAAAGGACACCAGCAGTTGAAACATGGCTTTTGAAAGGGTTGTATACATCATAATAGAGAATGTCAATCTTTTGTTGAAAATATCCTCTAAAAATGAAAAATATATTTTACAGGATTGCAGCTACAGGATTACATTAAATTTAAAATCTATTTCATGCAAAACCCAAAATAATGTTTTGTTTTGTTTTGTTTTGTTTTTGTTGAGATTTATTCAGTACTCCATTCTTATTTTTTTTTGGTCAACTTGTGATGCTTCTGTTTTTCAAGTTTATTTGAGCCCACTCAAAAACGTTGTACAGCAATTCTGTATAGTAGGTATACAGCATCTGCTGATACCAGTCCGCATCTGGTCTTTATAATAATCAAATATTTGCTACAATGTGGCACTGGTATGTCCCTTATGATGGGTTTCAAATGAATATGTCAAGGTAGGGTTGCATAAAGACATGAATGTTATATAGACATTATATCACCTGGACACTATGCTGGATTTAAAGCTACTCCAAGGGACAAATTAATTCAACCTTATGAGATGCAAAGGGAAAATATAAGGCAAAAATATTTGATACGTAGCCAGCGTAAGTATCGGTATGTCTTGGCTACAGAAGTAATGCTATCAAATTCAACAGTTTCATCATGTCTGTCCATGTATAGGGCTGATGCTCTTAATAAGAAGCTTCTAGGAAAGTATTCCTTATGCTTTGTCATAGTCAAACAGAATAATTTATATCTTCTTATTCAAGATACTTGAGATAAATAATAACAAGAGAAGCTGCAGTTTGAATGGAACTGTAACAATCTAATTATAGATAATTGTACAGCAAGGAGCCATACAGCTCCTTGAATTGTACACAATGAACGTTCACTAGCTCTTGTAACTTTTTTTTTTTTTTACTCAGCACAAGAATATGTTTTAATTCTACATTCTGTGTTTTAAGTCTACAACACTGTAGGCATTCTGAGAGAGTAGGAATGAAATGCATCTCCTTGCTTTTACAGATCATACTTAGAATCTATGTTTGAAGTTCTCTATTGAAAGTAACTAATAAGGCTAATAAAAAAAGAGATTATAGCCTTTTCCAGTGAATCATTCAGAGACAGAAGAAAAATAAAGGTGCTCTAAATTTCTCTCTGGAAAAGTTTGTATTTCTTTACTGAGTAGGTAAGAAAGCAAGGAGTGCCCTCTAGAAGGCACCCAATGCCAGTGCTACTGACTAAAGTCAGACATCATAATTGTGGCCCAAACATTGATTTTAAAATCACACTCTTGCTCATGGGATATAGATTATTTAAATTGAAAATACGATCACACATTCCATAAAAGTATTCTGATGGGAATAGGGCTAAGTAGATCATGGTTATACACACCAAACTTTTAAACTTACTGCATGCTGATGAACCAAAAGAGAGATTGTGGTAATTTCAATATAAATATATCTAAAGGATGGGAGAGGGAAGAGGCAGGACTGATCTTCTGCAGAATATAAGGAATGCTAGATACAAAAATATGTGAAAAACAAAGACAGTGAGTAATACAGACAGGAACCCATTGAAAGATTTGAGCTTGCTAGCAAAATATTATCAAACTAAAATAAAAAATTTCAGTACTACTATATAATAAAAATGCTGTGTTTGATTTGAAGTAAAGAAAATGGCAAATTTTTGTTACACGCATGTGTGGATAGCCCATGTAGGTTTGGTCCTGATTTTTCATTCATCTAATGTGTGTGACTGAAAATAAATGATGCAAAAGAGCTGTAGTCTACCATTACCAAAAAGAAGTGTCTTTTGATGTTGCTTTTTTTGAAAGCTTTAGTCTAAAGGTTTCTGTAGGAATAATGCATGTGTAAATCATCTAGTAATTTCAGCATTCGTGACAGAATGTTGTCATATAAATAGCACTTTCAGTACACACTTTCTTTGAAACCACTTAGCTATCACAATGTAATAATTATTTAGTACTCCAAGAATAGCACATTCACATTTCTAGGATTTCATAGTTGGGATGAACATTTTATGTTTATTGGCTTAGGAAGTCACAAATTATCTGCAGATGTGTTTCTCCCTTTTCTCATTTTGAAGTGAACTCTAATGTTAACCTCAATTGCTGTAGTTTGGGAGCTGTGGTGCAGTCTGATGAAATGTCATCAGTATTCAAAAAGCAGTTAGGGGTTCATGTCAGTATGTTTCACAGTTATCATATTATTTTATGATGTACTGAATGACTTACAAGTACAAAATGTCAAGAACCAATAATAACATTGTCTAGTTCTTAAACTACTGGTCTTGATAAAAAATTAAGTATGACCTACTAAGCAAATATTTTAATGCTTGCCAAATATTTTCTTCTTTCATTTTCCCTAGCAAAATAAGACAAACAATTTAGAATGTAACATGTAATGTCAATAAGGAGTAGCTTATCATTCAAGTCCTTCTCTCCATTATGCAATGCAGCCTTCTTAATTTTAATGTCATTAAAACAGTGAAGGTGAAGGTATAGAAGGAATGATGGTGAATGGTGAAGTGGTGAAGGAGTGGAAGATCTACACTGACATGTACTGTGATCTATGGGCCTAGCTACAGTAGGGTACTCTTTAGAGTTACTGAATGTGGTCATCCCTTCCAGAGATTTTGCAAAAATCATGTAATAAAATCATAGCTTTGCTGACTATCTGTTAATCTATTGATATAATATAGAGCTCAGACAAATAAATTCCAGAGGTAGGATTAATCTGATTAAGAGTGGACATCTTCAATACATATGTCTATCAATCTTTGTTTTTTTCTTGCCATGGAAAGGTCACATGTGCAACTTTCTCAGCATAAAATATTTATTTGTCTAAAAACGAATCAGAAAAATTTAAAACAAAATGCATTTCTTTTCCTGCATTGACAACAAAGGAAGAGAAAAGTGGTTAGTTTAGATACAAAATCACTGCAGATGTCTAAATTGGGATGGCATCCCACTCTAACTACCTTTAGCCTGAGGGAATACAGATCTGATTCTGTATTACTCTATGTACATGCACATCTTAAAATTGTTATGTCTAACTTGATGGTAAATTTTCGTAGTTCAAACTGCCTACCTGGCTTAGATTAGAAATTTTGTTTTAAATTACTTATAAAAATTTCTTCTAAAATCTTCTGCATCAGGTATTAATTAAAATCCTTTGTGTCTTTCCTTCTTGCTTTTTTCAACCCCAAAGGTTAAAACAATTTTTATTTTTTTTTCTTTTTGAAAAGTGAGAAATTTCAGACAGATTTTTTCTTGTGGTTATGACAATGTACAGATTTAAGTATGATAATCAATTCAGACTTATTATTTTGACTTCAGAACCTACAAGTTGCTGTGGGCACTCACATTTCTGTAATAAAAAGTTAGCTCCTCTGACGACAGGGACAGAGGAAAGCATATGGAGAAAAGGGAAGTGGCACACAGTTTTCATTTTGGACTTAGTGGGGTACTGCTTAAAGTCTTTTAAAATTTCTTTATTACGAAAAAGTAAAAAAATCTAAAAAATGGCTTCATTAAAAAAAAAAAAGAAAATTAATAGTGGCTTTCTTCCAGAAATAAAGTACAGATGAGAATGGACTTTACTGTCACTGTACACACATAATGCAGTTTGTCTTCTGGAACTTTTGTTAAAGACAAGAAATCACTTACCACAGTAATTTTCAGTGCTGCTTTATCACAGGGCAGATGTTTATATCCATGCTTCATTGCATTGTGAACAACATGATAAATGCAGTTACTTTTCATGATGTGGAAATGCTTGCTATGCACAAATCTAAATACACAGCATTTCCCAAAATTTTACGGGAGTCTGCTTCATGGGTGGTACCATTTGTTAACTTAATTT